>NC_134573.1:176961852-177131852 GCF_050947875.1 Dermacentor variabilis
CCTCTTCGGTAAACTGGCATAGCTTAAAGCACCGCGTTCGCGGCGACGCATAACACCTCAGAAAAGAATGAACAAGACAACGCAAGCAGCAAGTGAAATGTTGTAGCTCATGAAGTAAAAGAATATAATTAAAAGAGTCCATATGTGGGTCACAGTCGCGGGTACCCAGTTCTCGGAATGATTTCAAATTGTTTTTGTCGTAACAAACAATTTACTCTGCCATTCACTTTCATTCAGGGTCACTTACAATCCCAGCAGACGATGCGGCAATACGACGAAAGTGGAAGTAACACGAAGCGTGTGGAATAAAACGCTAGGAGTCGCTTTTATTTTTGCTTTAAGTAATCATTCTGTTACTGTCACCGTCTGCCAGGTGGGCGGCGATCACATTGGAAAAATCCCAGCAAGGTCCCGGGTATTAATCGGGTGAACGACAGCACAGGCGACACATGTTCCGAGCGCGCTAAACAGAAAAAACAACAGCGCCAGAAACAAAACGAACCGACCCCCCGGAGTGGAGCCACCTCTACACATTCCTGTTTCACAAAAGACGTGCAGTGTTGTCTGAGCCAAAGCCCTAGCCAAAGCCGGTCGCACGTGGTATCAGGCCTAGATTTATCGTACGTACGGTTTAAGATTTGAGAGTTCCTTCAACACCACCTTGATTCCAGCGCCGATGCGAGCATTATTTTTTTTTTACCAGGTTCGAAGCATTGCTGGAAGGAGTAGGAGTTTGCTACAGATGCCAAAAAATAAAGAGAGTAGGAGGCTTAAACAAACAAACAAACAAACGAACGAACGAACGAACGAACGAACGAACGAACGAACGAACGAACGAACGAACGAACGAACGAACGAACGAACGAACGAACGAACGAACGAACGAACAGTAATAGTGTTACTCAGAATGATTAGTAACAGCAGTCTTGCATGAACTATTCTCAGTCGATGATCGACGTGATCAGAGGCAGCAAGATGGTTCCAATCAGCGCTCGTCTTTGTAAAAAAGAAAAAGAAGAAGAAGGAGAAGAGAAAAAAAAAGATTTGAAGTGCGCGTGCGTATGTGCTAGCAAGCGAGCCACCAAATGATGAGCGAGAAGCTCTTGGTGATAGGCCACAGTGAATTAAGGGCAATATATATAGAGAGCGCGGATGAAGCGATGGAGAGACACCAGAGCTCTGGGAGTCACACATAAGCACCATGATTGAGTACAGGCACCGGAAATCAACTTCAGAGATCAGTTTATTACGTTAGCTGAAGGGACACGAGTGCGCGCGTCAGGTTGCAACGAGCGCCACCGATGGAAGGATCAGGACGAATACACGTGACAGAGCCGGTCGTATACGAGAAATAAATTTGACTGTATAGGGCAGCGACTTGACTTTGTCGCCGTGACATTCAAGCACTGTTATGCAGAGGACACTGACGAAGCAGGTGAAAACAGACAACCGTTTATGTGCGCCCACTTCTATTTCAATATGTCAATATGTTTATATGTATATTGTCAATATGTCAGTATGTCAATATGTCTATTTCAATATGTGTTCAATATCTCTTTCAAAATGTCTTCGATAATTAAGCCTAACACGTCTTAATGGTCTCTGCGAGTTTGAATGAACAAAGAATGAGAAAGAAAGAAAAAGGCAGTCACGTAGGCTTGAATTCGAAAAAAATAAATTATATGAAAAAGAAAAAGATCGGCGTGATTTTGCGGAGTAGAAGGTTCTAATCTCGTGCATTGGAAGTCCACTTTCGTGACTATGACGCTGGCAGTGCGGCCAACAATTACTTTAGATAAAATGCACGGCACTCGGTTACGTATGCGCTAGCTGTTTTTTCGATTCATTTAGAAGCGAAAAATGTTAACAATAAAATTCAAACAGCGGGAGGAGACAAATAGGCCGTGTTTGTCTCCTCCTCTTTCTGGCCCTGTCGTCTAGGACTATTTGAATTTTATTGTTACCATGGAACACCAACTCGCCCAATCCGCTGCCCTTCTGCGAAAAAATGTGTCTTCAGCGTCGAGCAGCGTCAGTGCGCCTTCATTAGAGGGCCCCGAAAGCGCTGTTGCAGTTCTCTCTCTCTCTCTCTGTTTTCATCCCTATACCCCCTTCCCTCAGTGCACGGTAGCAAACCGGACGTGCGTATGGTTAACCTCCCAGCCTTTTTTCTCTCTCACACAGATAGCTGAGGCAGCTCCTACAGCTGCGGTGCGTTGATGAAATGGCATTAGCATACCATTCGAGTTTTTGACCTCTCGAAGAGTCATAGTGTGCCATATTGGAGGACGCCGTGCAGCGCACAGCTTCGTGTTGAGCCAGAAAATGCTCAATAACCAAAGGCGCGTGCCGATGACACCTTGACGTTCCCGCACTGGCTTCTCATGACGTAAATGGTATGTCACGGCGTTTGCTGAGGAATAATTGTCTGTTTATGCACAAGGAAGACTTACACTGCATTATAAAGATAAAAAGAAAGACCTAGACTGTTCAGCTTTCAGAAAAAAAAAAGAACCATATTTCCTTCACCCCACAGAAACGACCCAAGCACGTGAAGACGCTGCAATTCGTGAACCTACCGGCGCTGTAATACGGCGCGATATTCAAAAATAGAAACTTCACCAAATAAATGCATCAGAATACTATGCTGCCGTCTCACAAACGAGACGTAGCAGGAGTGGGCACGCCTCAGATGTGGTGACTCGTATATTCAAACCCGCTTCCCTCCTGACCTGCGGGATGAGTACCGACGGCCCACAGGTCACGTGTCAGGAAGGCGTGGGCAGCGAGGTGAGGCAAATGAGGAACGACTGCTAGAATCTCTAGAAGCAGAATTTCATAGGTGCGTGTAACCCTGGTTGCGCTAAGAGCTTCCTGACTTGATGGAACGTAGTTATAACGGCGCGTTTTGAGGGCAGGACACAGATACAATGTACACAGGACCACTCGCGGAATTTCACCTGAACTTTACTGCGAGAAAGTTACAAGAGCAGCAGCTGCCTCAATTAAGTGGAGAGTGGACGTAGGATGACGTAGTGCACATCGCTGACGTGGCGGAAAGCAAAACCTACGTGACTGAATCCGCGTGGTGCATGCTTATGGTAGTAGAATGGTACATAGCGTGGTACATTGGGTGGTTGAGCGTGGTACTTGTCTCTAATCTTTTGCCTCAGTGCGCAAGGATGATCACACGCCGTGGAAGAAACTTGGGAAAGGGGTGTGTTTGAGAGCTTGTCCTGAAGAACTGGCGCGAAATAACGTTCCGCCAGAATGGATGAGCCGCGAGCTTTCACACAAAGGGCTGATTGCGTAATATACGCTATATGTGCCGTGAAACCGTCGCTCAAACTTATTCCTCAATGCGTTGAGGGTAGCGCCTTGTCCTGGTCGTCTTTCTTGTGTCTGTTGTTTTGCGCTAAACGAAGTATTCATTGATTCGCACCAACTGGCCCGCCAACGCATTGTGCTCAATGCCCCCTTCCATAAAATAAAAAAGTAAAATAAAACTAAATCAATAACTGTTTTCTCTCCCTCCTTTGTTTCGCTATACTATTCGAAGATCTCTAAAATAAGTCTCGCTATATAGTACTTTCTTTTAAAACAAAATTCATTGTCCCCACTCTGTAGAGGCGCTGTTTGTGTGGCTTTTGTTTTCTCGTCTCTTTATTTATGCCAGCCCATCATGGTAATCTATGTTAATCCGGTCTATCGATTACTGCCCCCCCTCCCCCACCTTTCGTAGAGTTTCATTTATCATTAAATAACCTAACCAACTGAAACGTTCTGTGTGCGCTGCCCAATAATTCCATAACTACATACCATACTTTTCTCGGCGAATTAGAAGATTCAATGAATTATAATCAATCATGTGCAAACTCTTTAATAATTTTGCTTATGAAGAATTGAACGCTTTCATCATGCACGTAATGTCACATTGCCTGTGCACGGAAAACGCTTCACCCGCCGCGGTAGCTTAGAGGCTGTGGCGCTGCGCAGCTGAGCTCGAGGCATGCGCATATTGGATTCCGGTCGCGGCGACCGCATATCGCTGGGGTGCGAAAACCCTCGTGTACTTAGACTTAGCTGCACGTTAAATGACCCGAGGTAGTCAAAATTATTCCGGAGTCTCCCACCACGGCGTGCATCCTAATCAGACCGTGATGCTGGCACTATAAACCTGCAGCATTTAATATTTTTTTTACGCGGAAACGCTTCCGTAGGCTGTGGAAATTCTGTTGGCCATAGTCGATTGAAAGTGCCAGGCCTTAACTATGTTCGCGGGCAGTCCAAGCACAAGCTATAAGCTTCCTACGTAGTGACTGTAGCGAAGTTCTTGCAAGGACCAACTCCGCCTCCCACTATGCTGCCCGCTACTATACAGCGGAGTCAGGGCGGTGAGAAAGTGCTCTCGTGTTGTGCGTGGAAGAAAACCGATCACGGTGCCCGCCGGGGAAGCCGCTCACAAACGGACAATCCGCCACAGCTTTGCTTCGTTTGAGGAAAGAAGCCAGCGCACATGTAGGGCGAGCACAGCAGCCAAATGTAGGGCGCGGAAAGCGGGAGGAAGAAGAAAATAAAAGAGCGTGCGCTTTGAATGGTGAGCGGACGTTTCCGGTAAAGGCGGTACTGCAGTGGAAATGGACTTATCGGCGGCCCTGTTTATTCCAGTGGCTAACGCTGGTGTTGGTGCCGTTCTTTTGGCAACGGAGAGAGATAAATGTTTAGCATTTCACTGTGTTCTGCAGATGAGGTACGGGATGAGTAAATAATGGCTACAAAGCATAATTTGACGTAAATTTTGAAAGTATAGATGCATAAATTTATATTAAGGACGCTGCCAACAGAAGACCGATTTCACCAGGTTCGCCATGCGCAGCGCTCTGAACAAAAGGGCTAGAAAAAGCAAAGGAAAACAAAGAGATACACAGCAAAATATGATACGTATCAATAAACATTCAGGAATTCTGTACTTCTCGTGTAACAGTGGGGCATACTGATTCTGGAGGGTTTGCTAATAATGGGCACAACCCGAGTGGCACATACTGATTGGCTAAATAAATAAAAAAAAGTAAATCAAGGAAACCATGAAATATAATTCGCCAATCTATTGACGTATCGCTGTTCTTGGTCCGCGTACGTGTGTTACATAAGCCACTTCGCTTGTTTTTTCACGTAACCTTTACACACACACACACACACACACACACACACACACACACACACACACACACACACACACACACATATATATATATATATATATATATATATATATATATATATATATATATATATATATATATATATATATATATATATATATATATATATAATCCGAGATAGCGACCGACCCATCAGCCAGGCAGCCACGCCAAGCCAGGGAAAGCAGATAAAGAAGAAAGCTTCGCTTTGGAATCTTGGAGACGCCGAACGTAGTGCGAAGTGGTGGTTTATCAGCCATCGCTGTAACGCGAAGGGCCGTTTGATTGAGGTGGAGCAATCTGGTGAATGAAAGAATGAATAATGAATCGTTCAATTTTATTATTGTCTTGATACACACTTCACCCGCTGTGGTTGCTCAGTGGCTATGACGTTGGGCCGGCCTACTGAGCACGGGGTCGCGGGATCGAATCCCGGCCACGGCGGCCGCATTTCGATGGGGGCGAAATGCGAAAACACCCGTGTACTTAGATTTAGGTGCACGTTACAGAACCCCAGGTGGCCGAAATCTCCGGAGTCCTCCACTACGGCGTGCCTCATAATCAGAAAGTGGTTTTGGCACGTAAAACCCCATAATTTAATTGATATGCACTTATCAGGTTTCTGGTTTCATGCCGAGCATAAAGCACTCGTTCAACAAATGTTCGTGCAGTTGTAGAATGAATGAATGAATGAATGAATGAATGAATGAATGAATGAATGAATGAATGAATGAATGTTTTCGCTTTTGGGCGGGTCAGTTTTACTAGAACCGAATGGATCATTAAACTCATCAGAGCGCGGAGGAAACACCGCGTCCTTCGTCCCAAAAGGCTGTCCCAAAATACGCTTCCAACCCCAATAGCTCGGCAATGGAAAAGGTGTCGGGTGAAGACAACGAGAAGAGCAGGGCGTGTCGGTCTTCTGTTTATCCCGCACCGTGGCGGAACGAAAGCGGAGACGCGGGCTCAAGCGCGAGCCCGAAGAAAAGGAAGCGGGCGAGTGCCGCCGACCCTGTGGAAGGAAACCCATCACGTGCACAGCGTGGAAGCGCCGGCAGCAGGCGACGCGTCGAACACGTGCACTTGCGTGTGTGTACATAATAGACACACACACATGCCTGTCTACTTGGCTTGCGGATGGAAGCTGTACTATACGTATGGTATTCCAGGCGCGGGCACATCCATACGCAGCTCTCGCAGCGTTGCACGCAAGTGCGTTACCTTCCAGACGGCGAGGTCTCCAGTTGAGAAGGACGGGGGGAAGCCTTATAGATCACTTGGCGGGAAATCGGGTGCGCGGTGACGCTGCGCAAGGACCCCGCGGGCGCGTTATGCGTGCAGCGCGTTCCTTTTCACGACCAAAACAACAGCTCTCGTGTCATTCGCCTTGGGTTGCGGGCCGCGCTGCGAGCATGTATAGGCGCGATGCACGCGCGTATGCGTCAGATATGATGCGGCATCTGTACGGGTGGCTGGGTGATCGAGTTCAGGCTATCTCTGTTCTTGCTATATTCTGTTATGCAGAGGTTGTTGTGGAGAGATTGTGGTAAAGAGCACCTTGGCAACTCCCCTTCTTAGTGTTACGAGTGAGGAAGTGTTAGTATTATAAATGAGTCAGAAAATGACAATAAACCTAATAAAGTTTACTGCGCCGCAACGGAAAGTACACTTGACGTCAGTTCGTTTTTGTCGCAGGTGGTTGAGAAGTGCACGACATGAAAGGCGGCACAAGACGCGAGACGCGAGGGCACGCGGAAATGCCGAGATGTTTTGTGGAGGTGTGGCCACAATGGGGGGCCCGTGTTGACGAAGCAGTTCGTGCACCTTAGAGCAGTTGTATACGAACAGGCCCCGGCCAGCCTTGATGGTCAGTGCATTATTATTGAAGACGGTCAGGCGAGTCAATTGATGAACAATTATTGGGACTTGCCTGTCAATTATTGAAGCCTTGTGACTTCAGGATCCGGGGCTGATTTCACTAAACTTTTCGTTCATAAGCGTTTTTTGCCATTGGCCAGCCCCCTTCACTAACATGTTAAGCTACATGACTGGCTGGCTTTCGCTCTTTGAAATGCTTTAACGTAACAATTTCTTTGTGCGTTAATATGGGGAAATTATTCCGGTGCCTGCGTGGTATAACATTTCCAAAGAACAATAAAGTGCTAACTTGAGTCGGTTGGTACACGTCTGAAAAAAAAAAACAATAAAAGCGAATAACAGCGCAAACAACTGGACGCGCAGACTGAGACAGAGAGACATCTGTCTCAGTCTGCACGTCCCTTTGTTTGCGCTGTTATTCGTCCTTTTCCCAAGGGGCGTGGTTTGATAGGCTGACGCCGCGGAGGCAGCAGGCTACACTCACATATGGCAAAAACTGCATGGCACACCGGAAATGAACATTTTGCTACCGTGTTCATAACGGGGCTGTCCGTTCGCGTTATAGAGTTTCATACCGTGAAACTCAATAGATTGCGCTGCATTTGCAATGATTACCTTTGCGCTAATGCAAGAGCTTGCCTTGCATTAACGCTGTGAAATGCTTTACGTACGAATAGTATATTCCAATAACACGAGTCTTGCAAATGACTATTGTTCGCCAAGCAAATAAAATAGTAATGTACTAATATTTTTTGACCGCACATACTGCCAAAACTTCGTTGAACCTCCTTCCAGATGCTTCCTTTGGTTGCAGAAGTGACAGAAGTTCACGCAGAAGTTGCGGAAATGGGATGTCCCAGGCTTTGAGACCGCAGCCACCATGTAGCAACTGCGGTCCATTGACAGATCTCGGAGGCTATAGGATGCGCAGGATGCACGTCGCTGCCAGTGTAACCAAGCTATGCATCCACTTCCGCTGCTTCAGCAGATCTGGAGCCGAATTCTCGATTGCTCACTCTTGTTGGTATTTTCACATTTGCGTCGCGTGGAGTCTTACGCGAAGCCTTACAGGAGAGACGGGCGTTCAGACTTAGCCAATGAGCGTCCGCTGAAAGTGATATGCCCGAAAGGAAACAATACGGCTCCAGGCCGCTCTAGTTTATCAAGGGCCGTCTCCGCAGGGATCGCAATCAGAATACGCCGCCACATTGGAACCACGCTAGTGACGATTCCCACATTATGCTGGTTAACTGGTTGTACTGCTGGTTTTTCGTTGGCCACAGATGCTTGGGGACACGTATAAGTGGAACTTAAGGGCACAGTCTACGCTAAGGTAAGCAGGAGGTTGTGATAAAGCGGGAAAAGGCGAGTATACCATCGCGGTGGTGTCTACCTTCTTAGCAATCTTTATTTGCAAGTGTGTAAAAGGTGCGAACAAAACATTTGTTTGGGGGACAGAAACAATAGGGGCACAACAGCGGGCCCGTCCTCAAGAAAAAAGTTTATGAGATATAGAAGCGCTCGTAAGAGCAGATGCGAGCTACTCGTAGTGTTGGACATATTTTAGCGAAGCCCGCTGACTTGCATGAGGCAAACGGCTCGTACGATACAAAATATTTTGTGGATGTGAATTCCGCTCCAGGTCGTGAATATTTCCCCCCGATAACGCCACTGATTCCCACAAGTTAAACGGTAGTTCTAAATTAAGTTGTGTTGCTTAACGTACTAAACTGGAAAGAGGGCTGTGAATCGTGAGGTAGACCGTAGTAGGAGGACTCTGGATTAATTTTGACTACCTGGAGTTCTTTAACGAGCACGCACAGCACGGTACGCGAGCGTTTTTGGATTATGCTGCCATTGGCATGCGGCCAACGAAATCGGGATCGAACCTGCCACCTCGTGCTCAGCAGAGCTACCGCGGCGGGTATAGCTAAGCTGTAAAGATAGACGGTAAAAAAAAAAAGAAAAAAAAACGCGACAACCGCATTTTTTGGCAGACATATGATACACAGCATGGAGTGCGAGGCTTTGCTACTCGAACTACAGCGACATAGGTGCAGTGAGCACGAAGATCCAGTCACCTACATAGTCACGGTATTGTAACGCAAGAATGGTTGCTTGAGCCACGAGGGGAAAACAATGTTTTGCGCCAAACGCGCCCGGCGAAAACTTTCCACTGTCCGCCTCCTAAAGTTAGCCGCTTCGTTCAAAGCCTCGTCTCGAAGACCTCGGAAGCATGCGGGCCAGATTTTTTTTTTTTGTGCTGTTATCCTCAGCGAGGACAAAAACATTTCAATTACTTGTTTTTACGAGCGTCGTTCAGCCCCTCTCAGTCATGCGGGTGCGAACTGTTGCTCCGTTTTCAGGCGTCAGTTCGTCTTTGTTGGCAGAACGCTTCACCGTGGATTCCTCCTCCAAGAATATGGAGTCTGTTCTAGAAAAATAAAGAAGAGAGAGAGAGAGAGAGAGAGAGAGAGAGAGAGAGAGAGAGGGGGGGGGGGAGGGAGGGGAGGGAAGTAGAAAAAGAAAGTGGCTCGGGCACACCGCCAGGGCTACGAGCGTGCAGACAGCCTTCCTAAGAAAACAAACAAACAAAGCTGCCCGTTTTGTTTCTGTCCATGCTCCGTTCTGTTCCAGGTTCATAGTTGAGGAGTACCCCTTCGCTAAACGATGAAAAATCACGGAACACTGGCTGTGGTAGCGCGTGTTGACTGACATATGCTCTGAGTCAACGCAACGGGACCCTTAGAACGCGACGAGTGGTTTCGCGCCAGTAAAGGCAGTCGCCCGGCAGCGACGCCTGCGACTGTGCACCAGAGTATACAACGCCATCGTATAGTTATCGTATAGCATCGTATATAAGTTATCGTATATAAAGTCATCGTATACAACGAGCAGGAACTAAGCTTTCTGTTGACACGTCACCCAAGAACTTCAGTGTTCCTGGGCTTTTCCGCAAGGCATAATCGATACATTGACATGGAGTGCCCGCCAGGATTCGTTCATGCGCTTTTACGTTGACAGATGACGGACGGACGGACGGACAGACAGACAGACAGACAGACAGACAGACAGACAGACAGACAGACAGACAGACAGACAGACAGACAGACACGTTTATTGATGAGACTTGGATGGCTCATTAGCGTGTTCTGCTCCCCCTTGCAAACGCCCAGAGTGAGACGAGCGCGTACCACCGGTGGTGAGCCGCAGGTCTGCTCAAGCTGTCGTAGTCCTCGATCGTCTAATGCATGCAGTGTGATTTCATCGCAGTTTCTTCGAGCACTTCCTCTTTTTCTCTTTCATGGCTATCTTGATATAATCTCGCGAAAGTCTCGTATTTATCTCGCAATCCCGAAGCTAGAATTTTAAGAAAAAAGAATAGAGAGTGAGGGAGAGATAGGAAAAGGGGGGAAACGCGATATATGTGATCGCATTGCAAATGAAATTGTAGAAGGAATGATCTGGGACGTGAGAGGAAACGAATAGAAAGGAAATAAAAAGGAAAACGAAATGAAAAGAAAATGCCAAGAAAGAAGAGCGGCGCGTTTCAACATGGCGTCGTGTTTTGGCAACGCTTGGCTTGTTTTTCAATCTGCATGCGGAAGAGCCAGAAAGGCTTGAGCCTTGAACTCTTGGTAGTACTTTTCCGTAGCGCACCTGTGTCTGAGTCGGTGGCGAACCCAAACATGGCGTGCGTCAGAGCGTCGCGCAATCTTGCATATTTCTGCTGTTCGAGCCTTGCTTTCTGTTTCTTGCTCGGCTTTTCTTTTATTGTTTAGAATTTCTTAGCACTTCCTGCTGATAGCGCGGAGCGACCAGTTACGCGTCCGCTCGCTCGTACACTTGTTTCCTGCCGAGTTAATTATTTCATTTCACGCTTCGTACTTGCTCTTGAAACCTGCTTTCTTCTTTTGCTTATCTTGTTATCTATCTCGCGCGTGTAGTGACTGCTACTGCGGGAGAGAAGAGGACAAGTTTTCCAAACCGATAGTTGCGCGAGGTTGTCTACAAGAAGTGAATTCACCCCTAAAATATTTATTGACCTATAAATATATACGAAAGAACACCCATGAGTGTCTTGTTAGTGCTGATAAGTACCGCCAGCACCACAAGAAGCTCTACAGTGCAGAGAGCTGGTCTAACTGATCTTTAAAGGACTAGTGGAAATGAATGAGTGAAGAAAGGAAGGAAGCCACGAAATTATGAATGATTGAATGAATAAAAAAGAAGGAAGAAAGGAAGGGTAGGTGTGTTCACCAGTAATCAGAAAAAAAAAACGGGTCATAGCTTTTATATGTGAGGCCGCTGACATACGAATTGAATCTGAGTATGATTGCACTACGTGACGTGAGCAATTTACTCTCGGGAGCGGGCATGCGCGCTCGAGCACATGACATCTACGCATTTCAGACATATTGCACTTAGCCTGACAACTCTACGGTTCAATCACTCTTGATTCCCCCAGATAACGTGTACGTATATAATTATGTTCATTCTTACTTTGCTCGATTGTTTTTTTCCTCGCCTCGTCTGCGACCAAGTGCAGCACGACTCGCTAACGGGACATCGGCGCACGCGGCAGACAGCTTGGCACCGTCCTCGAAAACAATTTTTTTTTCAATTATGAAATTATAAAGCGGAAAACCTAGCGCACGATTCGACCCTCGCGCTGAGCCGCAAACAACGGAAAAGTTTCACCACGGTCGGCGCACGCCGAGCTGTAGCAGCAACGCTAAATGGAATGGGGAGAGGGGGGAGTGCTGCGTGAGAAGCAGCGTCAATGAAGTGCGAGTTTCGCGCAAGTGGTGCAACTGGAAACCAGAGCGAAACGCGCTCCCGAGAGCGAGAGGCCTTTACAGCCGAATCTCCTCCTCCTCCTCCTGGACCGAGCGGCGATGCAGCATTGATAGGCGATTGCTCGGGCGCGTTTCAATTTCGCGCGGCGATAAATCACATTCGCCTGCACTGCGCGTTGCGTAGCGGAAAAGAACTCGGCGCGGTCAACTGACAGTACACGCTCGGCAGGTGGCTGAAGGTGACCTCGAGGGATGCGGCAGGATCCGACAACGAGGATTCACCTATGTAAATACACACTCAGGCTCTCTACGAACCGCTTCCGAGACGCTTCACTGAAGCCATCTTTAAGAGCGAATTTTATCTACGCAGGTTCACGCGTCACTAGCAAGGAGATTTGTCGAAAGCGAGTTTTCAGCGCCTCCCCGTAAAACATACGAGCAGTTGGTGCTCTAACTAGAACAGATGTTTCACCCTGATCCCGAGGGGGGGGGGGGGGAAGAAAAGGCGCGCAGAATCATAATTCCGAGCAGTGCTGCATGCTTACAGGGCACGTACAAACGTAGGAGAAAGCAATAAGGGCCAGACAGAGTGCTGACCTTTAACTCCCACTGACTTTCAGTTGGAATTCAGCACTTCTTCCAGTACAGAGGGCTGATCTTTAACTTTCACTGGCTTTCAGTTAAGAGGGCTGACTTCCGGCTGGAAGTCAGAACTCTCTCCTGGCTGTCGCTTATTGCTGTTTCCTACATTTGTATATGTGCTGTAACAATGCTACGAGGAATGCATCGCCGACCAGCCCATATCAGCAAAGAATATTGAAGCCCAGTAGCATCTTTCACTGGATCGCTGTGACTATGACACCGTCGATGACGACTGTACTGACAAGGCTGACCACTTCGCACGCCACGCGAGCGTCACATTAAGTTATAGGTGTCCAGGCAGTGCCACAACTTTAGGGAGCATCACTGAGTGAGCGCTCATAGGAGAAGCCAGCGAGCTGGACTCCCGTCGCTTAAATGCGACGCCTCGCTAAACATTAGGTCACGAAAAAATGAAAGCATCGACGGAGGCGAGCGACCGAGGATGCGGCCTAAGATGCTACAAACTCTTTCTTTGAGGGCGGACGACTCGAGGGAACTTGGTCTGCTCTGTCGCGCTACACGGTAAAACCCTTTCGTGGTTAGCGTCTAATTGACCGTCCGAAAGCACGACACGAAAAATTCCGTGTGTGATCTACGTGAAGGACAAGGTGGTCGCCCTCCTTGCTGCTACCCTGTTATGTACATTTCGCCAGAAAAGCCCATAAAAATGTCGCTAAATCAGAGTTAACAAAGGCTTTAATGCTAAAATATGGTCGTATTGAAATAACGCTCGGAGGTCGCAGTATAGTGAGACTTGAAGTCATGTCGTGATGTTGCACTATACGCATAATATTCATCGGCTTTCCACATACGTGCGGACTCATGCCAATCGATCTTCGCTACAGAACGAGCATTCGAAAAGAAAAAAAACATGATGATACCGCAGAATATTATACACATATATATATATATATATATATATATATATAAGACCGCTCTTTGCATTTTGTGTGTCTGCGTGTGCGCATCGCTTTGTTCCGTCTCAAGCACAGCGCCGCAGGGACGACTCAGCCGGCAATTCACTTGGCTCACATTTCGTAACGATCCATTTCATTTTCCTTCCATCTTATCATTTGCCGATCGCGGCGATAACGACGGCGTGACGACGTGCGCGAGCCAATTTAAGGAAAGTCAGCATGGAAGGAAAAACAAAATAAATAAAATATATCCTTACAAAATACGTAGGAAAAGACATATTTCCTGACGATGCATTTCAAGTTCTATTCTTCCATTTCTTCATAATTAAGTGACTCGCGTGTCGTTATCGCGGGTATGGGCCGCTCGTGGTGAAGGATGATTAGAAAAAGAAGGAAATGGATCGATCGCTACAAAATAATTCCTCTGTGGCTTCGTTTCAGCGCATCTTCTTTAACGCCAGCCGGCGCAGCGCCTGGTAACAACACACGCCACGCCGATAGCGGCGGAGCTCTGTCGGCGCCGGGGAGCGCCGTTCGCAACCCTTTGAGCGCTCGGAAAACGGGCGGCGGGCCATTTGCTGCCCGAATGGCCGCGCCCGCCGCAGTGCGGGGCCGCGCTTTCCACGGCGAGCGAGCGAACTCACATACACCACTTCCGGCACGGCGGTGTGCTGCCGCATGACGACAACCAAAATAACTTTCCTAGCTCGGCCCTTTTCTCGCGCGGCGCGTTGCTTCCCACCAACCAAGACACCCCCCCATCTGTGGACTTTTGTTCCGGCTTTCATTTGTATCTGAGAGGTTGTTCTCGGGAGAGCTGAGTCAGTAACTAACAAACCCAGAGACCTCCTTTGTGGACACCTCCGGCGAAGCAGAAAGCACGCAGCAGCGAAAAAAAAGAATGAATGTAAGGCAGTGCAAAAGCTGTGCACTCGAACGCAAGAAGTGTTCTCGAGCGGGCGAGGACAGCACCAGGCTGGTGTAAAGGATGCGTCGAGAGTCGAACGAAACTTTAAATATTCCAGAAAAAAAATTGCATCACACCACATTTTTCATTCGCCGGAGGTCAATTTCTGTGCGCATGATACATATGTACAGGGTGCTTCACGTAACTTGAGCCAAACTTTAAAAATATGCAGATGCCGCGTGGATGGACAGAACCAAGATAATGTTGTTTGCCGTTGCTTGGAGATGCTCATATTTATTTTTGCATACTGCCTAATTACATAATTAGACTTAATTATTTAATAAGCAACTCAATTATTATAATCAGATAGAAGAAGTGAAGTGTCAGTGTTAGTGAGAAAATTTCACAGCAATGTGAAAAGCGCCCGATATAGCTTTCTGTTAATACGTGCTACTTAAAAGTGCTTTTTACGAGAGTGAAAGAAGCCCGCGAATACACGCAAAGGGACTCGAGCGGCCAGCCGCGCCGCAATTTTTCATCTCCTCGCTCGTACTTTTCATCTAACTATAATATGAGAAGTTTATTAATTAATTAAGACTAATTATCTAATCAGGCGAAACGCAAAAAAAATAATGTGAGTGTCTCCAAGCGAGGACAAACAACATTACGTTGGTTCTGTCCATCTACGTGGCATTTGAATATTTTTTAAAGTTTTGGTCAAGTTAAGGTAAACACCTTGCGTCCATAGGTTGTGTGGCAAAGGCACCACTGCAGCGCGGCGTGCAATGTTCCCGATGCAAGCGCTCGCATTCCCGTTGGTGGTGGGGGTACGAGAACATGCAGGTATGACCTTCTGTCTCGCTAGTTACAACCTGGGGAGGAAATAAAAGAAGACGAGGTTCTAAAGAAGGCTGTATTCGAAAGTACATCGGCAGCTGTTCTTTTTGGAAGCTGTTGCACGATGGAATTCAAGATTCGTTTTCTCTGCTATGGTTCGCCGCTCGGCCTCATCCGCTGTTGAAAATTAACCGGCCGTAGCGATGCCGGTAGCTTCAGGATGCATTTCTGTCGATGACCATCGAGCTCAGGGAAATCCTACACAAGGTGGAGCGTCTCCATTCGTGCTCCGCTGCTGCCTCTTGAACAGCCGTCCGTATAACTGTCCGTGGTTCGACGGCTTTTGTGCTGACTGCCGAACAATAAGCATGGCAGCGCGAAACTTCTTGGCGTGTGACTGCGCAGTGCATCGTTATTACATTTGGAAATACTAGCTGATTCGCGAAATTCAACGTCCCATGGCAACGCTGGGTTTTTGGAAGACACCGTAGACTGGAAGGCTCCGCCTTACTTTCAGCACCTAATGTTTTCTAACGTGCAAAGGAGCACGAGATCTTTTGAATTTTGGCTTCACTTGAATACGGCTGCCGATGACATAAAATGAACCCGTGACTGCGCGTTTAGCAGCTGCTTCTTCCTTCTTGAGAAGTTGAGAAATATACGAAACCTGGCAACAGATAGAACCGGCTATTCCAAAATCATAGCTGAAGAAAAGAATTGAAAAGAAAAGAGAAAATAATCAAAATACAAAGTGCTCTCAAATGTCTTTAACGAAGTAACATAACAGCGAAGCAAGTGCATAGATTACGAAAAAGATTGTAGAAGAAAAAAAACTTTATACGAAGATTATACGGGGGGAACATGCAAAGAATTATTGCAGTGCATCACCCGGCCTGTTTCTTGCATCGCCAACGATTTCAATGAATTTCATGGAGAGCGTTTCCGCACTTTGGGCGCTAGCAAACAGGCCGAAGGTGCGGTGCTCGCAAGAAGAAATTAGACCCAAAATAGTCGCTCGGCAAGGGCCCGAGGGTGGGACAAGCTACGTTTGCTTTATTTAGAAGACATTTAGGAGATATTTAGGGATACTCCCGGGCGTTCCTTCGCCCTCCTTCCCGAGTGCGAACTCGAACCCTGGGTTCTCCGCGAGACGGCTTTGCTGAAGCCAGCCATTTGGCTCACCGGTTAGGTGCGCGTGTTTGCATATTTAAAGGTTTCCCGCTAGAGGACCGCCTTGTCCCAGGAAAACCTGGTAAAGTTGTGAAAGATATGCCTGATGCTAGCTAACTGCATGTAATGTACCGTGCGTTTCATAGATTTGATAGTAATTTGTAAAATCAGATAATTACGTATATGTTAAACGACGAGAGGAGCGCCTTAAGATTAAGGCACGTTAACTCACCGTAACCCCTTGGTAAGTACAATTCTCGAAATGGCAGTAAAGTTTAGCTATAATTAAGTAGTTATACACTGGACATGGCGCAACTTATGATGTGAGTTACTATTATTTCGAGTGCGCGCAGCTTCCGAATCCCACCAAAGAATGAAGTATTTGCTCAGCAGCAATTTATGCTGCACCTTCGTTGGTGTTCTGTGCTGAACATACGGCAAAAGTAATACGAATGGTTCCGCAAGGAAGCCCTCGTAACCCCATGCTGAGTGCTTCCATGGGGAAGGGCTTGTATCCCTAGAGGAACAACCCTATAAGTTCCATGGGTGCCCATTGAATCGTGTGGCGAAGGAGTTACGTAACTACGAGCAATAAAAACAGCGCTAAATAACAGGACGAGTGAAGGGACACAGACGACAGCGCTGACTAACAAAACAACCAAAGTGTCTTTATTCTTGCAGTCAGCATATATATATATATATATATATATATATATATATATATATATATATATATATATATACCCTGCCGCTATCTCAAACCACAGAATCAACAGAATTGGGCATTCGCAGATGGGGGGGGGGGGATTGCAATTAATGCGATAGGAAGGCAATCTCCTTCGGAAGGAGGAGGAATTCCACATTCATGTTAGCGGCGAAGCATGTGTAAGCATGTGTAAGGGGTGGGGGGAATCGCATTAATTGCGATTCCCCCCACCCCCGCCCCCTTCACCCTTGCGCATGCCCAATTCTGTTGATTCTGTGGTTTGAGATAGCGGCGGAGTATATATACGCTGACTGAAAGAATAAAGACACTTTGGTTGTTAGTCAGCGCTGTTGTCTATGTTTCTTCACTCGTCCTGTTGTTTAGCGCTGCTTTTATTGCTCGTAATCATGAACCAACCAGCCCAAATGCGCACTCTTCTGGAGTACCGAAAATTCACTATTACTATTATTTATTATCATTTTGATTTGAAAACATACATACGCTTGACAGGAAAAGAAAAGAGAGGAGCAGGCTGGCAACAGCCACCGGAAAAAAAAAAAGGAGGAGACAGAAACATTGAAATGGAAGATAGTAAGGAGGGCAGTAAACAGGAAAGCAAGAGCAAGATGACAAATATCAAAGACTAAAGCAGGGCACAAGCAGTACATGACACACACAGTAGAGCAGGTCACTGTAGGTCACGCAGCCAAAGAATTTTAAAATAGAAGAAATAGTGTTTAAGGTCTGGTCATTCGAAAACAGAAATAAACTACAAACGGGAACCTAAGTTAGTTACTTCTAGAAATGTAAGGAGAGCGCGATGAGTCTGATTGCGTCCAGACGCACAGTCAATGGGGTACGAACATTCGTCGACCGTTGTACACCGCAGTGTGATAACAGTACATATCACGCATACGCGTCACAGATTATTAATAATAATAATAATAATAATAATAATAATAATAATAATAATAATAATAATAATAATAATAATAATAATAATAATAATAATAATAATAATAATAATACATAGCTGCACAAAGCTCGCGCCCATGGAAGAAAAGCAGTGCAGACAGTATAGACAAAATCTATTAGATTAAATAATTCGCTCTCATAGGTTGGCCTTGTTGGTGCAGAATGGTGATGATTGAGTAACTTCGGGAGTCTCATTTGTACCGCAATGTTTACTTATGAGGCTAACGACGACGACTACGGCGTTGAGGACGTAGTTGAGGCCAGCTCTACGACCGTCTTCAACGCCCCACGGCTGCATTATGCAGTGCGCAGGCTGAATCCCTGCGTGCGGCCCATTCACGCCTAAGAACCGCCCCGCGCTCAGTCGGGCCGGCCATGTCGCTGATTTTCGCAGCTGAGACGCCGGTGTCGACACCACGATTACGATATCGATGCGCGCTCTCGCTCGCTACAGCGCTCGTGGGGCGGTCACCTCTCCAGCTGGCGATGTTTTTCTCGAGACGCTGCGGGTGGGACCAGGAGATAAGTCCCGCCCCGCATGCTGCCAAGTGCAAGAAGACCTGAATCAAGGCAGCCAGCAGGTATTGTGTGATACGTATATGAAGGGCACACGAGGACGAGAAACTCGGCGTTGCGATGGCACTGTAAGCTCCGCTCGTTAATTCGCAGAGAGGGAATATCGCAACAAACGTTTCGCAAGGACCCGATGATGGAGCGGCCCTGATTGCGAAAAGGAGACACACCGAAACGCAAAAAAAAAAAGAAAATCGACGAGGGGAGCAAAAGAAAAAGGATGAAATTGCGAGCGCCTTCGAAAAGACATAGAAGTCGACTAAAGGTGTTCACATAACGCAGCAGCACGAAGCTAAACATAGGCCAGCTATTTTAGAAAGAGAGTAGAGAGCGGTGCGGAGAATGTGAACAGAGCACCTAGTGCGCTGCTCAACATGCACCTATCTTAGTGGCTATAGTGTTGGGCTGCTAAGCACGAGGTCGCGGGATCGAATCCTGGCCACGGCGGCCGCATTACGATGGGGGCGAAATGCGAAAACACCCCTGCACTTAGATTTAGGTGCACGTTAAAGAACCCCAGGGGGTCAAAATTTCCGGATTCCCCCACTACGGCGTGCCTCATAATCAGAAAGTGGTTTTGGCACGTGAAACCCCATAATTTAATTTAACATGCACCTATGTACAAAGACCGACAGAAATATTCCTTTCGACGGAGTTTTTCTGAGCGTTTTGTTTCACTATCAGCTCACAAGGGTGAACGAGCACCGCCCATAAAGCACGGCTAAGGAAGCGACAAGGGCTGCGTGGTCAGCATGCGCGGCTCATGCACTTCGCTCCAGTCGCTCGTCCAGGGAGCCTGGCTCGTCAGAAGGGCAAATCCTTGGTAACGCACGCCAGACATCTAACCCTGCCGAGGAGATAAGAGCGGCGCAAGCTCGCGACGCAGACTGGAAAGCCGAGAAAGAAAGCCCTGTTCGGACGCGACTCGACGTAACCCTACGCTCCTTATATCGCACGTCAGGCGGTCAGTGTTGTCGTCAAGCGAGAAAAGAAAATCCGGGGGCGGGGGCACGAAGGCGAGAGCGGGGCCCTCTGCGCAAGGAAGTCGATCTACATCCGCGGAGGTGCTTCTGCGGAGTTTTCCGTCCAGGGTCGGACCCCCCCTCACTTCAACCAGAAGAACGAGGAGTAGTTTCCCTTCAACCTATCCTCTCTCGAGCTTTCGAATGGTGTTCTGTGCTTTTGCATCGACGTCACGTGCCCAGCGGCTGCTACTGATCGATGCTGCTTGACGTCACAAGCGACGCGTTAAGTCGAGGGCAGCGCCCCCACCAGGCACCATCGGTGGCGCATGCGCTCTACGGTCAAGGTTGCATTTCGAGGCCGCGAGGGCGCGCGTCGCTTCCGCGGCATCGTTGGGCGTCTTCGGGACTGCGTGCTCTCGCTCCTCTTTCTATGCCTCCCCTCGCACTCTGGTCTCTCGCACCGTCGAGCATTTCGGGGGTTCCGCTCTATAATGGAAGAAAACCGGATATTTCCGGAGCGTGGCCACCGGAGCAAGAGAGTCGCGCTGTTTATAAACTAGGCGAGACCCTTTCTGAAGACGGTGAAAACAACTCTCGCAACGCGGTCTCCTACCACGCCGAAAACAAGGACGACGCAGAATCACTTAACTCGGGGCAATTCGACGTGCATGCCCGCGTGAATGACGGTGTGACACACCTCGAAGACCACGCCGCGAGCTTCACTCCCCGTTCCCTTCCCCACGCGTAGGGTAGCAAACTGAACTCAGTCTGGTTAACCTCCCTGCCTTTCCTTCTTCCCCTCTCTCTCTCTCTCTCTCTCTCTCTCTCTCTCTCTCTCTCTTTATTGTTGTGCTGAAAATTATGTTCTCCCGTTTTGGCGTCATCTAGCCCAGTGCTCTGCAAGTTAAGGTTTCCGTGCGACATGCATAAATGTCGCAAAACACTAAAGATTAAGGCAAATAAAGCATTGAATATCGTGAAAGTTTTATCTCATAAGCACTGGGGTTCCGACCGAACATGTCTTTTACGTATTTACCGGTCTCTTCTGCGTAGCCTTTTAGACTACGGCTCCGTGGTTTACGGCTCAGCCAGACAGTCCTACATCCAACGCCTTAATCCAGTACATAACCTTGGACTGCTACTGGCAAGTGGTGCCTACAGAACGTCGCCTATTCAAAGTTTATATGTTGAGTGTAATGAATCCTCATTACAGCAGCGCAGAGCATTACTCACTTTTTCCTACGTACTAAGAATTCAGTCATCACCACAACACATATGCTACAACATCCTCACACAATGCAACTCACGCCTACACTATACAAATAAACCGAACATGATTAAACCGCTTGTCCTGCGATATGAAGAATATGTTCGGGATTATGACATTCCTTGCGAAGTCCTCCAGGTTGCCAGAAAGCCACAGCGTTTGCCCCCGTGGTACGATTTTGAACCGTTATGTGACTGGACGATGACACATTTAAAGAAGAAAGACACCCCACGCGAACACATCACACAAGAATTCTGTACACTTCAGGACAAATATCAAAATAACATGCAATATTACACTGATATAGCTCTAAAACGAAAGAGCACGTTGGTGTGGGGGTCTCAACGGAAAATTGGGAAAAAAGTATTCGATTGCCAATACACGCCTCTGTTTTCACGGCCGAAGTTTTCGCTATGTGGGTTGTTGTCAAAAAGATTATCGCTGATAAACACAAAAATGCAATCATATACACAGATTCTTTAAGCACACTAGGCTCTACATCTTAAATCTGAGTGTGAACCCCTGATTTGAGCAATTTTAAGCATGGTGGCTTTTAACGAATACGGGAGGTCAATTCGTTTCTGCTGGGTCCCAAGCCATGTTGGGATACCGGGTAACGAAGCAGCTGATAGATATGCATTGATGGCAGCGCACAAAGAAATTACAAATACGACACTCCCATATAATGATAGCATCCGTGCAATTAGAAAAGCCCTCACGGTAAAATGGCAGCGCGAATGGGACCGTTGTGCCGACAACAAGCTACATCTCACGAAACCCATAGTTGGCGAGTGGAAGTCATGCTATCATCAGGAGCGGTTCATCGAAGTAGTTTTGTGCCGACTACGCATTGGGCACACACACCTCACACACAATTACTTACTTACGAAAGAAGACACACCAACATGCGAGAAAATCAACAGCCACTAACAGTTATGCACATATTACTCACATGTACGGAGACGGAAACACACAGACGAACACTTTTGCACAAATTATATCAGCTACACATACCTTTACACCCTGCTCTAATTTTAGGTGATGATCCGCTAGTACCATTATGTGACGTCCGTAAATTTCCAGATGACACTGGATTTTTACATAAAATATAGACTACTAATACAGCTTTTTCCTTCATAAACTGGATTTTGAAACACCTCGTGTTTGGTGCAGCATAGCCTTAGCTGCTTTTGCGCCATTAAACCCCATTCAACTAACTATAAATGTCGTTTGCTTCGTGCTTAATCAAACGAAAACCAATACGAAAAGAAAGAATCGTGTGCGAGTTATAGAGCGACGGCGGAAAACGAGAATTTTAAATGTGCTGAGGGAAAGAGGAGGATGGTGGGTGATAGGGCGGGGGGGGGGGGGGGGCATTTGCACCTCCGTGTTGCTTTGGCACGTTAAAATCAATCAATCAATCAATCAATCAATCAATCAATCAATCAATCAATCAATCAATCAATACTTCTTGCAAAAAGAAAAAAAACTGTTCCTGCGCTATACGTGGCCCGCACAGACTTACAAAATTACGGTGTTACCGTCCACGACTGGTTATCATCGCGGTGGTCGTCTCGTTATCACACCTATCGCTATCACGAGTGACGGCCAATAAGGAAAGTCTGTTAGATTTTAAAGAAAAGTTTGGCAGTTACGTGCTCATGTACTTTCCGCGATTCTTCTGTGCTGTTTAGGGAATCTTTATATATTGTTTCATTTCTTTTTAGTACTAAGTGTAGTTGCAGACATCGCCTTTATACGGTTATAAAACCCGGTACGCCAATATTAGAGTGAACGTATTTGAAAAGAAAAAAAATATACGAGGGCGAATCAGAAAGTCTTTGCCCCTATTTCTATTTTCTTTGCCCTTCTGGAGCAAGGGGCGAACGCCCATCGCGATCCACAGGAAAAGACAGCCCGCGTATGGGGAAAGGTGTCTAGCTTTGAGAAGTATGAGGTGGTGGTGGTGGTGTGATCTCGCTAAAGACAGTGAAGACTTGGATGACAATGAGCGTTCAGGGAGTCCGCGTGCTTCGCTGACTGTCGACAACAACTGGGAGAGGCTGGACCACCCACCGTACAGTCCGGACCTCGCCCATAGTAATTTCCACGTTCTCGGTCTGCTGAAGAAGTTCCTGGCAGAACAGCGATCGACGTGCAACGATGAAGCCAGGACAGCAGTCCCACGGCGGTTCCACAGTAAGCCGGACGACGTCTACCACAGGGGAATCTCAAATTTAGTGCTGCGATGGGACAAATGTCTGAACCGGTGTGGGGACTCTGCGGAAAAATATTGCAAGGTACGTAGAACAGTGCCTATATTTGTAATTACCTGTATGTGCCTTATTTTGGCTAATAAAAAAAAATAGGGGCAAAGACTTGCTGATTCGCCCTGGTACCGCAGTAAGATTTTTCCCAACAAAAAATTTCAAGCACTTGATGGCGCTCCGGTCTTGACAAAGAGTTCAAACACGCACCACTTATCTCGCCATATCCGAAATTATTGATGTATTCGTTTTTTATTTAAGTATTTGCTATTTTTATCGAGAAACACTCGAGCATAGTGCAAGAAGAAGAAAAGAAATAATAATAATATTTGGGGTTTTACGTGCCAAAACCACTTTCTGATTATGAGGCACGCCGTAGTGGAGGACTCCGGAAATTTTGACCACCTGGGGTTCTTTAACGTGCACCTAAATTTAAGCACACGGGTGTTTTCGCATTTCGCCTCCATCGAAATGCGGCCGCCGTGGCCGGGATTCGATCCCGCGACCTCGTGCTCAGCAGCCCAACACCATAGCCACTGAGCAACCACGGCGGGTTAGGAAAAGAAAAGAAGGACTGCGAGAAAAGGCGAACACCAAGGCAATTACCCTGCATTCTGAGATACCAGACCAAACTGTAACTACTCTGCGATCTGAGCGAAGAAAGCATACTTAAAGATTTAGTAACAGAGTAAATGGAAGACGAATCACGTAGCAAGCGTTTTAACCGGACGCTGGCCCCAGTGATGAGTGTATCATAGAGAGTCGGTGAAGAGACGACCAAGAAAAAAAAAAAAAAAAAGAAAGAGAGAACACAGAAGAAAGCCAAGGAAACAAGACATCACATGTGTTATATACTTAGTATTACTGAGGCTATGCAGCGTCTTGCTGTTACCAGCTAACAGGAAACCGAGTCCGTATAAATTGCATAATCTCTCTGCGTACATATTTGTACGTAGAAAGTTTTGCACAAAATACAAGACTCTTTACATGTATGTACGTAGTATGTAGACGATTTATAAGCTTTGAAGGCTTCTTTGCCTACATGCAGACGTCAACAGAATCTATAGACTTTTCGATAGGTGCACGACGGCACGTCCTCGTGGCATGTTGCACGTGGGTAAAAAACACACGTGCTCATGTGCATGCTACGGTGTTTGGAGCTGTCGTTGGAGAGGTGTTAAAGATCCTACGGACAGCAGTTTATTAGAACAGTAATGCCAAAATTTATTCGCCGGTCATAGACAGCCTCCGCTGGCTATCTGGGATACGGGCGCCCTATATGATATATAGAAGCGTACAAAGGTTAGCCACAGGTAATCTTAAGTATTTAGACCATTTATGAGCTATAGTACACGCATAACTAAAATACTGAAGATTGTGCATACTTTCTACGGACTGACAAGCAACGTTATGTGAGAGCAAGAGGCTGCTCATAAGAAGCCAACAAACACTGACACCAAGGACAACATAGGGGAAATTACTTGCGCTTAATAAATGAAATAAGGAAACGATAAATTAATGGGAATGAAAGGAGATGAAAAACAATTTGCCGTAGGTGGGGAACGATCCCACAACCTTGGCATTTCGAGTGCGATGCTCTACCAATCGAGCTACCGCGGCGCCGTTTCCCCGTCCACTTTCTTGGGTATTTATGTTTCCTAGTAGAACTATGGGAGTGTTAGCCGTCACTCAATGACAGCTCGTTACTGGCCGGGACTTCGGCTGCAGCAGTAATGTTGAAGTGATTGTGCCTCGTCTCGCGTAAGGTAACAAACAAACAAACAAACAAACAAACAAACAAACAGACTGCTAGTCTGGTTGGCCCCTACTTTCGACCTCCATCACCCTTTTCTCTGCGCCCCACGTCCTTTCGGAAAAGAACGGTCCACATATTGCCAAACGAAGACGCACGCCTCACTATATTGTCCCGAGGTGCCAAGAGCGCGAGAGGAGACGGCGGCGATCAATAAGGCGGGGAGCGGCGATGCGAGGTGCGCTCCCGAGGGCGGAAGAGAAGCGCGGGGAAGCAAAGCGCACCGCGTGCGAGGAGCAGCGAGAAGCGCGCGGCGAACAGAATGAAAGGGCAGCAAGGAACGTCTTGCGCCGGCTGCAACCGGCTGAAAGCGGTTCGTTCCGGTTTCGAGCGGCCTTCGCAAAGGTCGTGTGTCACGTATGTATGCGGTGCACAGAACGGAGGGCCTTCGAAGCGCACGAGGCGACGATCAATCGCTACAGCGCTCGGTTTTCCTTCGTCCGCCGCCGAACACTTTTGCGACGTTGTTGCCGTTGCCAACGCAAATCACCGCCGACTCCTTTCATCGACGCCTCCATTAGCTCACAGCGTGGTTGGCAGGAGCGACAGCATCTTGCTCAATTAAGAAACTGTCCGTCATTCCGCGTGCACAGCGTAGCCGCGCCCTGTCCCACTTCGTTCAACCGACTTACGGGAAGAGAGGAAACGAGGCAAGATGAATGCGTACATATTTTCCGTTCGCATAAAAATGTGCTCCCCTTACGACGTCCAGCGTGGACCGCTCCGGACCGCATTAGACCGGCTGGACTCAAGACCGCTTTCAGGGGCGAAGATCCCTGGACCATCGCCGCATGCATCGCTGGCACACGAGGCAAATAAAAAGAGTTCTTTTTTTTTTTTAGTTCTATAACTCTCTGCAGCCGCTCGTAGAATTGGTGCACCCATTTATTTGTGCTCTCTCTCTCTCTCTCTCTCTCTCTCTCTTTCGCCTTGTATCTCTTCGCTGCAGTGCAGGGTAGCAAACTGGACGGGCATCGCGATAGCGTCTCTGTTATGCATTCTCTCTCTCTCTCTCTCTCTTTCGTAAAAAAAAAATGTCTGCCGTCGGTCGCACTGTACCATCTCGCTCGTTATCTCGGTGCGTCCCTGGTTATCACTACGAATTTTATTTGAGTACAAATGTCTCGGGGGTCCGACCGAACATGGAGTAGACATAGTTGCAAATATGGAGTAGTATACCAAACTGTGTATGATATATGTATAGAATATTCCAGTATTTCAGGTGGGTTACATAAGTGTAGTATTATTGATATATATTTCTGTACACTGTAGCACTATCTGCTGTACCTCTGGTCCAGGTGAAAGTTCGTATTTGAAAAAAAAAAAAGATTGCGCCTTAAATACAAATTCGAGCCTTACCTTGCCAATGTCCGCAAAGTAGTTTTTCTGTTTGGACGGTATAAGCCTCCTGGCACCCTTACTTTTGGCAAGGGAGGACGCAGTGCTTCTACCCTTGAACGTTGGATAGACATTCCTGCTATATCAAACCGGCATTGCGCTTCCATCGCGAGCATTTTTACCCTTGTACTCGAAGGTATACTCTGAAGAATACTCAGGAACGCTCTGATTGTTTTGTTTGAATCGAGTGAGCATTTACTTGGGACAGTGCGCAACATAAACGAAGGGCGCCACGTACAACGCCGTCACATGCGTTTCTTGATTGAAGCAAGAGGCAAGTTTAAGAACAATTACGTGCCGTGTCGCTCCAATTGAAAATATATAAATAAATATAGTGGTTCCCGGCGCACATGGGAGCAGTATCGGAGACACATCGCCACCGAAACGAGACGGCACACGACAAGGCGCGCGCGAGCTCTCGAACCGCGCCGGCGACCGTCGTCCATGGGACAGCACCAAAGGCTGCTTGTCGAGCTGCTACGATATTACCAAGGCCCTCTGTCTGGCCCGCCGAACCTTCCCTCCGCCCAGCGACAAGCTGGATAGGGCGCAGGGAGCGGCCCTCAGACAACTGCAGACGCTCACGTACCCTAACCCGGCACAATTCCGCAGACTCTCGGGTCTGCGGAATTGCGGAACGTCTGCCACACTGATACAGCCACTTTAACTCACATGCTCTCGGACTGTAACGAAAACCCGCACGGTGCTAACTCCGGAACCCCTTCGCCGCCGTGGGCCGCTGCCTTGCGCAGCCCCAGCCTCGGCGACCAACGCTGGGCCGTCCAGCAGCAGGCCAGAGAGGCGGCGGCGAGGCAACATCTCGACGTCCCCACGTGGGAGACCTAAAGCCCCGTCGGCGAAAGCTCTGCACGACTATAAATAAAGTTGTTACCAACAAAAATGGGCTGTATCACCAATACCTTCAAGTCATTCTGTCCAGACTCCGACTCCTGGCTTAGGCCTTCCATATCTCCTGTTCTCTTTTGTGTCTATTGTTTTTCGTCGATCTCATTTAGTTCCCAGGCACCTCTTCAGGCCAACCTTGGGCAAACTTCTTGCGTCACGTCTGAGATGAGTAGAGGTCTCCAATTCTTCGTCGTAATTTGCTGCAATAAGTTAAAATGTATTGCACTTATAAGGACGCCTTTGAAAACTAAGCATTTCATTATAGTTCTTTTCTTTCCTTTCGCTTTTATTTCCTTCTTGTTATCAAACTGCAAAATGTGTCACGAGGGATCGATGCCGTATTGATGGGCTCCCGATCTATCTTGCCTACGCGGGATTACTTAACGTGCACCCAAAGCACAACCCACGAACGATCTTATTTTTTTATTTCCTCATTTGGTTATCACCGGAATTTGGCCACTGCGACCTGGAATCGAAACCGCGACCTCGTGCTCAGCAGCATAACGACTCTACGACTGAGTCACCCAGCCACCGCGGGGTATAGTTGATCATTGTTTCTCACCCTAGAGCTACACTTGGCCTGTAAAAAATCAAGCTAGTACTGGGCTGCGGCCTGATTTCGGGCGCCAGGGGCTCTTCAACGTGCACTGAAATCTCGGAGCGTCTTTTACACTTTGCCTGCACGCCGAGCTCGAGAATCGATCCCGTGATTCGGTGTCCTGCAGGAGTGCGCCATATAGGCGCTACGAGCCCGAGGTGGCCTTTATGGGCGCATGCCACGGCGCATTCACAGGGATATTTGACTCTGTGACTGAGTACAATTTGAAAGCTCCCATTTTGACGCATGCATGGTTTTCTTCGTGGTGACACCGGAGATCTGCGACTGGACTTGCCCCGTGATCCCCTTGCCGACGCACGATGCCGTGTACGCGGTTTTAGCGGGTGCTTGTTTATTATTCATTTCTCTTTTTAGTTCAGACAGATTTAATGGGGAAAATAATATATGTTGGGCGCAGCATGTGGCTCAATTGAACTGTTTCAGCTGGATTGCACCTGAAGAGGTGTGCGTTACATCCACGGTGAATCGCAATGTGCAGATGGCTGACGAAGACGGATTCATGATTGTCTTTTTAATTACTCATTCGTTACATCTGCGAAGCCGAAGCCGAGCAGTGATGTAGCGCCTGCTCAGCAAAAATCCTAGAGCCCCCATACGAGATGTCTGGCGCAAAAATCTGCTAAACTGCTGCGTTGGCGTCGCGGTTATGATTGCCCTGAACTGTTAAACGGACGACTTTGGGAAACTACTAAATGGAAGCAGTATATTTCATGTCGCGACGCGGATGCCTTTTGTATACAAACGCAGCCTCGTAGCGACAAGCATCTTAGCGCGCCTGCGTCGTGCTTCATCCACTCAAGCGACGGTGGTATCTTTCCTCGCTCTGTGAACTTGCCGCTGCGTTTTTTCTTCAGTGCACGTGCATATATTGGCTACTCGGGACGGTCGCTGCCCCCTTCGAGTAACTGTCAAGCTACGCACTCCAGACTGATCCGTAAGATTTCGCTCTTTGGCTCCTTCCGCCAGCTCTCTCGAGAGCGGCAATCTGTCTTCGATTTTGTTTCCTGTGTATACATACGTCCCTGCGTCGCTCCGAGGCGCCTCCTCGCTCAAGGTTAAAGCGGTGTAGGCGACAGCCCAGCAGCAGAGGGGACATTTTGCACACAGTGAGCGAACGCGGACGATACGGGTATTACATGCATTGCGATGCGATGCACTTGTAATTTCAGTCTGCGACACTTCGCGCTTGCAATTCTTCAGATCGCATTGAGGCGAGCGTTTTTCACTGCTGTGTTCTCAAGTCCCATAACGCCTGGGTTAAAGCGATAATCCATCATTACTTTAGACTCGAAGGTTGGCTTCCATGGCTAAAACCGAAGTATAAGGAAAACTTCTGACATTCTGTTAAGAACGTTTCGAATATGCTCTGGAATTCTTATAAGCATATAGAACGAAACACGATCTCTCTCAGGTTATGGCATCTTTCCTAAGATCGTTGTCAGATCTCGTTGCTGCCGCATTGATAACAGGAATCACTTGTGTGGTTCTTCCAGCTTGGTCTTGAATATATGGAGATGCAGATAATGATATCGAGTTACAGGACATTCTATATAAGAATGGAATCCGCACTGGACGAAATGAGAATCATTAGTCAAGGTAAGAAGTCGTGTAGAGTGGAAAGCCCTTGAATATAGCCTGAATGACTGGGATCGCAAAGCGGCTGTAATACCACGGTAACTGCAGCTGAAAGCTCAAAGCATCCAATGGCGGTGTGTAGATCAATTTCAGCGGTGCTTATCGTAGACGTCTCTGCCGTCGGACAAGTTCACCAGCCGGGCAGGTTGGCAGGTGACCTTGAGAATGCAACCGCCTGCGTCTCTCTCGCAATGAATGTAATTGTGCTCAACGGAGCACTGATAGCACAAACATGAGAGATGAGACAATGACCGTCTTCGAGGCACAATCGTGCTCGAGTAAGGTGGCCTGATGTGTAAGGAATTTCACTGACTTGACCAACTCCATGATCAAGGCACTCATGCAGGACCTTACAAAGACTTACAGAGCCCACTCTGATAACATTCACAGACGTCTACATATGATTGACCCAGACGGTAAATTCTGTTTGCCCCCGAAGCTTACACGGAGCAAAACATCATTGCTACACAGGATTCGGCTCGGCGTTGCTTTCACCCGTCGCTACGCACACCTCATCGGCCAATCGAACAGCCCTGATTGTGTACACTGCCAGATGCCCGAAACACTGTAACACGTACTGTGCGACTGCCCAGCATATATGCTGGAGCGAAGGACGTTAGACAGTTTCTTAGCCAGCGTTGGCAGGCAACTACTGTCGGAGGAAGCTATCCTCGGCCCATGGCCTGACACTGCAATTTCAATGCGTGCAACAAAAGTATTGTTGGAGTTTCTGCAGGACACCAAGCTCGACGAGCGGCTCTAGCGAGGCAACTGTCTCATGTACATAAGCACTCACCACTTCTCTTATCATCATCATCCATTCCAATACTTTCACTCCCCTTCCCTCTTCCCCAGTGCAGAGTAGCAGACTAGAGCGCACTAGCTCAGGTCGACCTCTCTGTCTTTCCTATCAATAAATTCTATTCATTCATAATTCACTGACTTGTATTCTCTCTCTGTGTCTCACTCGCTCCTTTCCATATTGTTTTCTATTTGCATGTGCGTTTACTTATTGAGCGCGTTTCCCATTGGGTTTCCAGGAATCCGCGGAATTCGTTCGCTTGTTTATTGTTCGACGTGGAAGTACCGAGCAGACGACGACCGAGCACCAGCTTTCGTCACGATGTGATGTCGTCCCCGCCACACTGCTACTTTGAGCAGCAACACTGTAACAACGACTCCGAACAACCACTCTCTCAATCACGCATTCATTTCGCTGCCCCAGCTCATCTGAGAGTCTCGGCGTGTGCGTTTAGACAACCAGCACTACAAAACGGCTTCAAAGTGCTATGCACGTACTCGATAAACTAGTGTAGTGTTGGCAGCCCTCGAGTAGAGGCGCGCTCACCAAGCTAACATCCTTTCAACGAGAGAGATAGGCATCACAAAACGGATTCAATACAGAAGATAGCGTGCTTCATTTGACAGCTAGTCTGTGCAAACGACAAGGACACTTCAGCGTGCTTCTTTTTTTTTTTTCGTGCCTGTGTTGCACTCGCCTTTACGGTGTACTTTCTGCCTTCCTTTGCCTTGTTCTTAACCCTCTCCTCTTTCCCAAATACAAGGTAGCAAACTGAACATTCACATCTGGTTCCTTTCCCTTTATTCTTCTGCCGCTTTCTCTCCGGGAGTGAGAACAACGGATTCTCTTCGGAGCCCGTTGCGTCCGCAGGATGTTTGTCACGGCGAGGTGGATAGTGGTGTCCAGCGCGTCTCCCGTTATCGGCTCTATTTTTTCGTGCGTTAGTAAACACGCAAACGGTCGTTGCAGAGTATCGTCGTCCTTCCTCGTTTGCCGGGACCTGGTGAACAACCTGCAATGGCGCTGGGACGAGGCCGCCCTGTCATAGACAAGCTTTGTTTATTCCACGCATGCACCCTAGAGCACGTGCCCGGTCTGCACCCCGATACGTGGTGCACACCGGACACTTCGCGCCGCGACGCGGGGACCGTCAGGATTTGCCTAAGGCCGCGACGGATTTTCGTTATGCAACACACGAACTACATATTCTCCTTCGCACTGAGAGGACCGATGTATCTTGCTTCTTTTTGCGCACCCAGAGGCGACTCAGACACTCAAACGTATCATCGAGCCACTTCTTAACGCTGAAGAGGCTTGAAGACATTTCGAGGTTTTATTTTTGTCTTTTGTTATGCCTTCGAATGGCACCGTTTGACCAAGTGGAGCTGACTAGTTCTCTATCATAAAAACAGAATACGCGAATATTTCGCCCGTTAAGTATATCAAAAATAGCATCGGCCAAAGCTAGATATCAGCTGGAGTGTGCTGTCACCTTTCCGTCCCTTCTCCTTCCTCGCACTGCTGGCCGATGTTCAGCCTAGCGCTAGGCAGTTACGGTGCGGCCAATATATAGGCTTTCCTCTTCTGTCTCTCTTCTGGTCGCACAGCTCTCACGGAGGTCACATTAAGTTAAAGACAGCTGACACACAGCAAACACTCATTACTTGAAGGGTGCATCAACTGCACTTGCCTACTGAAGTTTGTAAACCGGTAATCTCTAGAAATTTATAATATGTTTAGGATATTTCTTAGCTACAATGCTACATTTATCTAAAAATTTCTGCGTTTGGCTACTTTTGGCCCAGGAGTTTAAGTACGTTACCTTCTTTCTTTTCACTTATATTTGAAAGCCACTTGGCGTTTTTTGTTCACGCTATCCGGCAACCCTGATGTGCAGTGAGCACGCCAGAAGTACCGTTTACGCGCGCGCACATTCGCTGCCAGGTTTATATCAGTGTTGCAAGTTAACTGCGATTTAGCTTGACAGTGGTTCTAATCAGACACGAACGTGTGCCCCTTGTGTGCTTTCAAGTGACCTGTGTGGTGTTTCGTGGCAAGCAGTTTCTCACAATTGACAGTATTCGATGTTAGCCCTAACAAAGTTAACGGCAGTAAACGGCCAAACGATGCGGGAGCGAGCCAGCCACTTTCCCATCAATTGCGGTAGGCTCGTGTGCGCTGCTTGTTCTTGATTTGCGCTGCGCTTGTCGGTGTGTTCATGACTGCGAGAAGCTGCTTTCCCCACTTGGGGTGGGGCGCTTCGTGCGTTTTTCCTTCGCGAATATTCGTGACAGCGCCTCAACACAGCTGTTTCCTGCAGGTGAGTCAACTCCAGCTATTAGTTATGTCGTGTTAACCCTTACTTCATAATTTCCGCTTACTATATTTGTGGAGCCCTTGCTAAAGCGTCGTGTGTACGCCGCTCCCGGGATCATTGATAAGCTCATTGATCGTACGAGGAAGTGGAGGAACGCATACGCAGTACCCCAGTTACACGCTTCATTTTCGATCACGATCATGCCCGATCGAAATCGAACTTCTCGACCTCGATTTGTATCCTTCTGCAACTTGCGCTGATTATCCAACCGCGGTCGACAAATTCAACACATATCAAGCTCGATCGCAATCGAAAATCAACCTTGTGACTGCGGTGCTGCACATCCTGCATTTACGTTCGGCACGTACACTGGATGGCATGGCGTGGCCACTAAAGCGATAAGTATATTCTTTATACCGGCGAAACACTGCTGCACTGTGGGAGCTAGAGTTGACGTCATTATTTCTACAGCGCAAAGACTCAAAAAAGAATGGACTGGTGAGAAGTCGCCCACTCAGTAAATGCAAATGGTTTGGGCTATTTCTCATTCTTGACGATGTTCTTGGGATTTTGAAGCAACTTTTCTTTCCTTATATACTCGTGCTCCAATGTGACACTTTTCTCCTGCTAAAGTTTTAAACCATGGTTACCGACACCGATTCGGCTGCCCCGGCTCACAAATGGTGCAAAGATTTGCGAAGTTTGGATACATTTCGATCTCGGAGCTGTTCCTCAATAATAGCATTTGTCGTGAAACGTATAGTCGCTTACATACTGAACATAAACACGTATTAGACACCTTTCTACCGCGCTTATGTGGCAGATATACTGCAAGAAGCATGGTGATTCATGGTTAAGGACTGTGTAGACGAACGTCTGTAGCACGCCCATGGCATTGTCAACGGAACACTCTAGCTCTCTGCAACTGCAGCACCGCACCTCCCACCACACAGGCATTAAAGAAGAGACAAAGAGCAGAAAAAAAAAACAGCAGTAGATAGTGAGATAAAAGAAAGAAAAAGCATTCGAAGTGTGACTTATGATTGTACTTATGAATGAACGCACCTCGCTAAGTAAACGACAAGGTTTGTATGTTCCGGGCTCGTTGACGAAAAGTTGCATGCGCTATTGCCATTTGTACCTTTATCTGTGCGGTTGATCTTTGTGCCCTTTGAATGAAATATTTTGTTTTTTATTTGTTACCGCCAAAACAACCGCACACTGCAACACCAAAAGAAGGCAAATCTCGGCATAAGTGGACTTTACGTAGCGCTTAGCACGACAAGGTGATCTTGGCGCTGCGCAGCCGACTTATGCATGCAAATTTATCCGGAACCGCCATAGGCAGAGCAGCCTTTGACTTAATCCCATTCTAGAGGAGTCCCAGTGGTCACATGTCTGAGTGAGCTTTGTTATGGAAGAACGAATTGGTGTCGTGAAGCGGTAACACTGTTCTAACACTGTTACATTATGTAAGGGGGATCCGGCGTCCATCTTCTTGCAAATCGAATTAGGTTCCGTCTTGGTACTTTGTTTCCAAACTTGTTTTGAATGTAGAGCAACGTATAAACGTGCTGACGTCGTCTCCTGTGAATATGGCTTCAATAATAATAATAATAATATTTGGGGTTTTACGTGCCAAAACCACTTTCTGATTATGAGGCACGCCGTAGTGGAGGACTCCGGAAATTTTGACCACCTGGGGTTCTTTAACGTGCACCTAAATCTAAGCACACGGGTGTTTTCGCATTTCGCCCCCATCGAAATGCGGCCGCCGTGGCCGAAAAAATATGGCTTCAAGCAGGAGGCTGTGTTTTAGTACAACTTGCTCTGCGACAACATTTCAGCTTGAATGCAGCCACTTCATTATTTAAATATTTTAAAGCCAGCTTAGAAATAAATTTAAAATACAAATTCGCAGCTTATCTTCATAGCAAAAAGTGTATCTTTACGGAAACTCCCCATATTTACAACCAGAATAGCCGCATCTTACCGAGTTCTAGGAAAATCTAGAGAATTTCTTTACCCAATCGAGCTAGGGGAAAACTTGCTTCGATGGTTGGAAGTATTGTGTACACGTTGCACGACGTGTGCTTAGAGACGTTACATATACCCGGCGACTTTATTCTGTTTCACGCGGCACTAATCAGGGCGCTTCCCGTGGGAGTGATGTCTCACGAGGCCAAACACTATCGCGTTTCGGTTCCTCAGAAAAGGCCGGCTTGGAAAAGAAAGGAGAGACAGCCGTTTTGTCCGCTCTTGCGACATCCTGATGACCACCGGCGTTGTGCCGGTGAGAACAACCGGATCGCTTTCCGGAAGCAGCGTCTTTCATGTTTCATTTTTTTTGCCACGTGGTCGAGTTTCAGCAGGCACGTGGACATTGTCCTGCTCTTTAATTCGGTTATTTACCCAGCATTGACCACGCCACGTGGCACCAAACGACACAGTGTCGCTTTATACAGAGCTTGTACGTTTTTCATTCGTTGTCCTTTTTTTCTTCTTGACTTTAAGGAAGTACGAGCACTGCTCTCATAGCATTGGTAATGGATATATCTCTGTTTTGTGGTGGATGGCGGCCGCATTTCGGCACGTGGCGCCTTTGTGCCTATAATATCGTGATGGCGAAGACAGTGAGCAAACATGTATCTACAATGCCTGTTTAGAAAGCGGCTTTAAGGAGAATAAGCGGTACGGCTGCAAGCAAGTGTGCGAACCACGATGATGATGAGATGATGATGATAAAATATCCCACATACCCATAGGGATGATAAGCCAAAAATAAACCCGGCAAGAGGAAACAAGAGCAAGTGCTTAAAGAAAAAAAAACACCCTTCTTATCTCTCCTATACCTCAAAAAATAAATAAAAAAAGCGTAATTGAAAAGTTAGAATCACTGTATCTTAACTACCGATGTTAATATCGGGAGACACCTGGCAGTGCTTACAAGGAAATTGAAGTGAAATGAACATATGGCACAACGGCCATCTAGACCATAATTTGTTTTGCATTTTCTATATTCTTTTATTTGGGCTGCCTGCTTCTTGTCCGATTCCCCAGAATGGTTATGCCTCATTGACACGCAACGACCCGGCAGCCAACACGTCACTTCGTCTGTGTTCAGACTCGAGCGCTCTGTCACCTTTGTCTCATCGGTGCAAGCTGTCCGTGACCGTTGATTGATGAGGTCTGAACGTCGCTGAAGCATCGTGTAGCGGGTTGTTTCCCACAATTAGACAGGTGCGTCATAGCGCATTAGACAAGCGGCGACCACCGGAACCAGGCACACAGAGCGCTGTCTGCGGTCGTCTTTTGTCTAACGAGCCGTGCATGGTTCACCTGTCGGGCCGAATTTCCGTTTTACCGAATCATATGTAGACACAAATTTTCGTGCTAAGGTGAACAGAGAGAAATCTGGTGACTGCAGACATTGGACCATCGTGCGAATTATGAGTGACACTTGGATTTGGCTCGGCATGGCTTCGTTAGGAAAGCACATGGCGACGTCTGTTGAAGTTCCTGTGACTCAGCTGCGTGGGCTGCTACAGTGTCGAAACGTTTATCAGTATCAGATTAATGTTTTATGGCCACAACTAAGTCATTTCATTACGTAACTTCGTGCGCATAAATTAGCGTGGATAGCTCTGAGCGTGCGTGTTACTGTATGATATTTGGGGGATAGCACTTAACCAAGGCGTGGGTTGGACAACTTCTGCTGATGTAGACGACTGTACGTGTTTGTGTTGTGAAGGTAACCAAATGATTGAAATTAGAAGTTAGCTGAGGCTAACGGTTGCTTTAGGAAGAATTTTCAACGAGAAATTGGCTTCGAGAAAGTTGTTTGAAAGCGTGCAGAAGGACAAACGATAAAATTATTTTCAGAAATATGTCGGCAATGCAAATTAAACAGTTTGCAGACTTCGAGCCGCAGATAAATATGGCTCTCCCTGAAAGTTCACAAAATGTCCATGCGTGGCATGACGGTTAGGTTAGGCCTCTGCACTCTGTTTTTGTAGCCTGCTGCTTAATGCATATAATTTGCCTTGGGTGATGCAAAAATGGTCTCTGAGTAATATGTGGCCATGTATGAAACCATTACGAATGCGAATTGGCAAGTCGGAGGAACCACATGCTGCTTACAGCACAAATTGAGCTTTTGGCGATTTGTGAGAAAAACCTTCGATTCATCGCCCAAAACTCAGCTGGTACTTTGTTCTTTATTTTCCCCTGACTTTTGTCATTCATACGAACCTAATACAAATTTTCAACTTCTATAAAAGAAGTCGCATCAGATAGGATTAATTGTACGCTTTTTGCTGGACCAGTTAAAGAAGAAAATTGCCCGTGGCAGACAGTACAATAGTACCCTTTGAAATAAATTACTCGATGAGGCAGCCACTACTTCTGCGAAAAATCAAAATCAAAGAATTAACAAAATTCCGCTAACTATATTTTTTTATTATTTACTGTACGGTACACATTCCAATTTACGATTGTAGCCGGTGAGTTCGCAAGGCGTATCCACTTGGAACGAATTCTCAGGACTGCGCCGGTTTTCGAGGCGTTGATTTTTCTATTTGTCCGACGAAGTGCACTGGCGCTCCAATTACATTTGTGCTGCAATGCATACAACAGCGTGTTTTTTTTTTTAAACGTAAGTGGAACAACAGTGCATATTTTGGCGGAGCACACCTCGAAACCGCTACCATCCTCGGAATTCACATTAAGTTGCTATGCCTTGCATACTAACTATAGGTACAATTCGTAGGTTAAAATCTGCAAACTATAAATTAACTGATGAAAATTTTAATAGCGTAATTATGTTAATTAGCCAAATGAGTATTTTGATTTATCGTAGAATTGCTGAACACGTCACTGAATAGTTTAGACCTAGGGTTAGAATTGTGCTGTCTGCCTCAGGTAATTTTAACGCCAGCTTTTCCTCTATCATTCCTGACGTGACACTTCGGTTTTAGGCGTGCCACGGCGTGCCACCGTTACACGCGGTCCAGAAGGCCCACCTACATGCGAGTCTTAGCAACTGCGCAACATTTCGGTTGGAACAATATCCGCGCGTGGACGACACGTATTCAAGCACTGTCGTTTTGCAACAACAAACACTTGAAGTGTGTTGAATGCTGAATAAATCTGCAATCTGCATCAGTTATGCAACTCAACGGGGTAACGAAAGAGAGGTGTGCCTGCCTTTCCACGTGTGTGGTGTACAGGTGTACGTGGCACTGAAAGGCAGGGCCTGCGTCGATCGGGATGGCGTGGCTGGTTTGATGTTTTTTTTTTCTCGTGGACAACGCCGCCGACGCCGCATTTTCTGCGATACGGGACCCCCAACGCTCTTGCGTGAATAACGGGAAGCCTTCCGCGTGCCTGGAACCCCGCGAGCGAGACACGCGATACCGCGCGGCCAGAAATATCCAGAGAACGGGACCGCTGGGCCGCTCTTCTGGCGTCGATGCCGGACGAATAACGTTCGCAATGAAATTGAAACCTATGGGACGCGTGGGGGCTCGCTGACGCAACAGCCCACGCTACTTCGCTTGATGCGATAGACGTGCTACGCGCGCAGTGGTTGACGCCGTTAGCGAGTCAACTTGCTTGCTGTCTTTCTTCGCTGATAGTTTCGCGAAATCGGGTCGCACATTTGATTCTTCGGGTGCCTTCTGACCTCTATTTTTTCTGTCTTTCGGACTTGTTTCTGACGCTTGTAATTTGGTAAAGACTCTCGCCTCTGACAGCCTCTTACCTTTTGTGATATGGGGTGAAAGAAGCCATGCTGTCATCTACGACTTCTAGCAATTTTCTCTACATCGCTTTGAAAGTGCTGCAGGGCCTCGCGATAAACAACACTTGCGTAAAAACAGTTGTCCCGCTAATGCTCTTTGTATTACATACTTTGGTGCCCGCGTCATCTGCCAGAGAGGAGGAATGTGAGAGGGCTAGATTGCAGCGCAGTGCGTACGAGACCTGCGGCTCACGTGCCAGCAACAACATCATTCACTCTGCATGCACTCCGGGGTTTCCTCAATAAAACAAAGCTTTTGCTTTTCGTCACTGGAGCCCGGGACATCTGCGCGGGAGTAATTTGTTCTTGGCCGAAGTAGGTTGTAGAATGTGCCGAGATATAAATTTCGACCTTGAGCGTACGCGAAATCACTGGAAGCAGTGCAATGAATGAATGGGCCCCAATTAAGAGCAGTCGGCTCGCCGAGCGTGACCGGGCGGCACCGGAAAGGCCTCCGATGTGACGTCACAAGACACGAGTTCAACTTTTACAGCGAAACTGTCTGCGTGGGCGCTGTCGTACAGTCTGTGAAGGTGCCACATAGTCGTACATAATGTTCATTCTACCCTTCTTTTTCTCTCATTTTTCGTGTCCCCTTTCCCTGTACAGGGTAGCCAACCGGATGTATCCTATGGTCAACCTATCTGTCTTTCCTTTGCATTTATATTTCTCTCTGTTGCAAGAGGAGCTCCGCAATGTCTTTTTTTCGTGAGGCGTCGTGCGACGGAGTGGTCAGTGCATCAAATTAAATGCAACGCAACGTGTGTCGGAACCTCGATTTAGCTCTTTGAAAGGTCACCATCATTGACTATGAAATAAAAGTTACCTTGCGTATATCTCATTCGAATAGACAGTTCATATGGGCTGTTTCTTAACCACTAATCCGTAGTTAGTTTTCTGTTTTCCTCTCGTCGCGTCGTACCAGCTACGCGTTGAAGTCCAGTGAGGGATTTATACGGCGGTGGCGGTGAAAGGAGGCGGTGCGGTGCAGCCACGTAGCTGGCGTGAGAGCCAGCCACAACCGTTCGAACCACGCCATGAGCCAGCAAACAGACGCATTTGGTATACTTGCGAAGGTTTTCTTGAGAACCGCATACACAGCTTCGCTGTCTTTGATGCATCGGTTGTCAGATTGGCATACATCTGTGAAAGAATTTGTTTCGTTTTTGCCTCTACGTAGTGGCGGAGGACTCTCGCCAACATCGTAGAGAGACAGAGAAAAAAAAGGAGAAATTTCTGCCTCCCCCTATTTTTTTTTTCTTAGGAAGACAGGTGATTAACCATAAGAGCGCCTGATTGGCTACCACGTATACGCTGGGAGAAGGGCAATAGAAGAATGACCGAGAGAGCAAAGAGAAAGACTAACGTGCGTGGTGCGTGCACGCGAACATCGTGAACCTGTCGACGCCACCAGTGTTAGTCGACAATGAATGGCGTGGTAATAGAGTGTTGTATCAGGAGAAAAAATAAATAAAAGTTAGATATTCCGTAACTTATACAGGGTAATCATCTTTAAGTTTTACGAAAATTTTAAAAATCGCCTGTAACAGATAGCATAGTTCTTACCCTTGAGCTTGTTTATTCTGTGAGGCGGACATTACTATCTCGAGAAATCAAACAAATATTCAAACAATTAAAAAGAATTGAACATTTAACTTCTCAATTACTTTACAGCACATATTGCAACTTGCGAATTGTAGCCGATGAGATTGCAAGACGTATCATCCCACTTGAAATTAATTTCAACGGTGACGCCAGTTTCGAGATATTACTTCTAAAAGTGTGGAACAAAATACATGGGTGTTTTAATTACTCTTGGGGTTCATTGCATAAAAGGGCGTCTTGTTAAAAAAATAGGTGGAACAGTGCATTTCTTAGGGCAAGTTTGATGGCGCGTGTCTCCAAACTGACGTCATTCTGGAAAATTCATTCCAAGTGGATACGCCTTGCAAGCTCACCGGTTACAATTCGTAAATTGTAATCTGTGCCGTAAAGTAAATAAAACGAAAGATAATTAGTTGATTTTTTGTCAATTCGTTGAGCATGTGTTTCGATTTCTCTATAAGTAATGTCCGCCTCCCTGAGTAATTCAGCTCAAGGACCAGAATTACGTTATCTGCAACAGGCTATTTTTAAAAATTCCATAAAACTTAAAAATGATCACCACGTGTAGCATCCAGATCAGGCTCCAAAGAAAATGAAAGTAATCAAATTTTAGTGGCGTAGGGATAAAGACCGACTGATTAGCTGGGCAGAGCGCTGCGTGGCCGTATAATGTTTCACCCAGCCGACAATATGGCGGTCCTCTAACCATTCGTAATAGTATTCTGAGAAATTAGTCTATAAGCTCCCCGCCGTAGATCATTATACTCCTATTGATTTTGCTACGGGGCTGACACTAGAAGCGGTGGTATACTTGATGTATTCCTACAAATACCGCCCACACAACGCCTGCTGGGTTAGGACACATGGGATTATCGTATGCAAACTTTCCCTGAGCTAGGATATACACGCATTAATCATGTATATAAGTCCTTCCAGCCGCAGTCTGAAGGGGGGAACTATGTTCAGAGAAACACTGAGCTCGAATGATTGAAGACAGCCAAGGAGAAAATTAATTTCTGCAAAGCGTAGAAGTAAGCAAGAGAAGATTACAAAAACCTGTTTCATAGAATAATATGAGTACACAGATTATATGAAAGAAAGAAAGAAAAGAAGAAAGAAGAAAAGAAAGTAAGAACAGGCAGTGCAGTGCTAGTGCAGGAATACCGGATGCTGCCTTAATTCTGATTTAGACTTTCAGCTAAGGTAACCGTAATAGCCAGGCTAGAAAGGGAAAGCCAAGAAAACGCTACTATAACGCGTACTTCGTTATATCAACATCGCTGCGCCCGCCCTTGTTTTGTTGCAACTTTCGCGAGCTACGCATAACACTGAAGTGCTTGTCGCAGTGCCTGAGCAAACGTGCAGTAATAAAGACATCTTTTACGAGCCTGTTGACGTGTCTTTCCGCTCTGTTGACAGCGTGCTGGAGAGAGAGTTCGTGAGGAGACGGCTGTAATTCGTACGATCTTCTTTTTTTATTATTATTATTTCTTGGGTGTGGCCTGCGTGATCGTGTGCGCCGCTATCATTGACGTATATGTGAATGTTGACATGCCCCTTTAGCTTGCTCGACGTGTGATGCAAAGGGCAATTTTCAGCTTTTATTGAGCTCTGTCATGCGGGAAGTTGCATACATCATTGCGGTAGTCACTGACTGAAATGGCCTGCCGCGTTGGCCCTAGTGTATGTTGGTGTTGCGCTGGCTGAGCTCGAGGTTGCAAGTTCGATCCCGGCCGTGGAAATAAAAAAGCTATCATTTACTTAAATTTAGGTGCACGTTAAAGAACTCCATGCAATCCAAATTAATCCGGAGTTCCCCACTTCGGCGTGCCCCATAATCAATTCATATGTGAAACAGGACAGTTCTTCACGAACTACACGTGAAGAACTGTCCACTTTGCCTCAGCTCATAATCAGGTCGTGGTTCTGGCAAGCAGAAACCCGGAATTGAAATTTTGAAGCTCTTTCTTTGTTGAGCATTTCTGAGTATGCCTTTGACGTTCCCTACTATCGCTCGCGGAAGGCGAGACCGAATGTAGTGGGAAAGGCACGCGGCTATCGGTAGGCACGTATGAGAAAAATAGAGGGAGAGGACGAAAAGTGACAAAGGGAGGTTGACCTGCGAAGTTGACGGTGGGCGGCATTTCTGCTGCGTAAAGACGCGAGAGAAGCAGTGATATGTTCCTCGTTGTCGCAGCGTAGTTATAGGGGCTGTACGTCAGGTTTGCAGCAATGGGGGAACCATGCGCTATCCTTAGGGACTATTCACGGATCGTACGCGTCGCTTCCTCCAAGTATCAGCATGTTTTTTTTTTAAGTTACTTTTCATCTCGCATAGCGCCTTAGCCAACATGGAAGTGAAATGGGGTAGCAGTAAAGCACATTCTCCCAAGCTTTCCGCCGGATTTAGCAGCTAAATTTTATCTAATCTAACAAGCGAAGTGATCCAGTTTGCAACTCTGCGTGCGCACACAGGAATGCGTAATGCAAAAGAAAAGAAAGAAGGGAGCAAGGAAGGAAGGACGACAGTTTCGCCATCGTGTATTCACAGGCTCCAACGCAGCAGGCTGTATAAGAACCGCAGCGTTTCTTAAGTACGACAGGACTTTGTAAAAGCTGCATAGACCTGCTTCAGACCATAACGTCATACGGATAACTATACCGGCCATCGCCCATGGAGTTTCTTACAATAATGACTGGAGGGAACTCTGGCGTTGCGATCGCTGGTTATTAGATGGAAATAACTGATCTTCATGCCTGTGGCTTTAAATGTTCTTGCGGCTTTGTTTACTACGCTTTATCTGCCTTCAGTGTCCTAAATTTCCAAGCAATCTATACTTTTCCAAAGGAACAAGACTATGCCAACCCGTGTAATCACTACTGATACCGGCGGTTTCGCCTGTCGACGTGGGCAAATCGAAACACGCCAAACGTCTCAACGCGCTGCAGGCTTGCTCGCGAAAAACCCTTAAATGTCGCTTGTCGACGCTTGCGTCCATGGCGCGAGGCTTCATTATCGGGATTCTGTGCTAGAGGTACTTTTTGTGAGAGTCCGGCCGTCGGACAAATTAATGAATTTTTATTTGTAACGCCCTACAACTTCACCGCAGAAGTACCTTGTTGAAAATGATCAGTTTACAAAGTCACGAAGCCGTTTGAAGCCAGAAGGACGAATGTCAGACAAATCCATGTGCTACCCATCATTCCCACGCTGGCTGAAGGGCCACATGCTTGCAGCTCAGGTAGATAACTAGCGCCAGAGTTCCCTCTAGTAAATATCGTAGGGAAAGCTGTCTTCGGGCCTACCGCGAACCGGCTGGTCCTGGCTGGCACGTGGGATTCTCTTGGTCCCGAGCCTTTTATATCGCCGTACAGGAAGAAGAAAAAAAAAAAGCTAGGCTGCATGTAACTGCGACCGCGAATAGAAGTTGCTCGACGAAAAATCGAGGAAAGGTGTTCCTTGTTCACTCTCCCTATGTGCCTGCGCGCTAGTATCGTCCGAGTCACAGCTTTCCTTTTTGCAAACACGAGGCACGTCTATCGACTAGTGCGAGGCTCCTTCGATGCCCGACACAGCCGCATTCGTCTCCGAGTGACGGCGTGCGCCAATGGACGTTCGCACGCCTATCACCTTGGGCGTCCAGCAACGGGGGGGGGGGGGGGGGGGGGGACCCGAGAACATCAACGGACTATTACTGCAGCCTCGGCTCGAAACAGTCCGCAATAAAGCCGTAAAAGAAACGCCGTGACGTCGCGAATCGCGCTGTGCTTTTATCTTTCGCACGCGCTACGCAAGCCCGTGCGCTGTAACCGTCCACGTCTTCGCGGATAAGCAGGGCGCACGGGATGCGCTTGGCAACAATTACGCGTGTTGAAAGACGCTTCTCGCTGACTGCGTCTCATGAATGAGAGTCATCATCGTTGGGGCGGGCCTTCAATGTTGCCCCTTTCATTAGTTCACGATGGTGTCCTTCTTTACCCTTGAAACGCTATAGTGTTATACGGATAACGTAATATTGTTTTTTTCTTTCTTATTTCTTAATGGGACACCAAAAAGAAACATTAAATCAGGTTATACTGATAAGGTACTCTTTCAGAACTCTTAATTTTCCGATACGAGATTGATTACTAAAATAGAAAACGAAGGCTGAACTTTCATTTCCTCGAAAGTTCTCATCGCACCGACGTTACGTCAGTGTGAATTCGTGTATTTCAACGTATTTCCCCGTGTTTCGGCTGTTGTGGCGCGCTAAATGTTTGTTCATTCTAAAAGCTCAGTCCTTGGCTCTTTTGGTATACAGTGCAATCAGTCTCTGCCTGATAAAGAAATTTGCTACGCCCGAGTGGACGCCGTCAAAATCGATGACGTCACGGTGAGCTTTCTTCTTCCTCTTCTTCTTCTTCTTTTGTAAAAGTGGAATTCATTAATACAGAACAATTCGTTCTTCAAAACTTTTCTTTATTTAAAGAAAGTAATCGATTAATCCACGCTCTTTACATTAGTGTCGCACTATATGAATATATTTTATTGTAACTCTACTGTATTGTATTGTCCCACCTTCTCCTCTCTGAGGGCCTCTAGAGGTATTTCTGAAATAAAAGAAATGTAGTGTCCCTTCTACAAGAAACGGGCGGGGATTGGGTGGGGGGGAGGGGGGGGCGTGCATAGGTTTTCGTCAAGGCTGAGGGATAAGTAGACCGGTGATAACTCAGCTTGTTTTATCGTGTGCCAGCTCTTGGTTAGAACATAGATGCACTTGCTACAACACATCACGGAGTACGCGTAACTTGTATAGCGAACCTGGCCGAAACGTAACAGCCAACAAGGAGTACTGCTGTGGATTGCAACACATAACAGCGTATTTCGCTGGTGAACACGTTGACAAGCACGAGCAGGACGCGGTGTCCTGTTCAAGAGAACGACTCACGCTTCATTCGGAAAAGCAAAATGAAGCAGCAAACACAGTCTGCAGTGGCGAATGTGAACTAAGGACACATATTTCGCTCAAGTCACTCAATATGTACTCGGCAGAAAAGCGAAAATAGAATTCACTTTGTCAACAACGTGCTAATGTTAGTTACGCAAAAGCAACAGGAAACCTGGAGCGCGTTAAGAGCTTTGCTATGCAATACCAACTTTATTCTTAAGTAATGTACATCTTCAGAACCTCGCATTTGCCTAAGCTCTAAACACCCAGACTCTTATGGTCACATTTCCGACACACGTCCATTAACGGGTCACATGATAGCTCTCGGAAGTACCGCTCGTCATCAACCAAACACCAGAAGAATCTGAGCAGCCACTCTTTTTTGAATACTGAATAACCGCGCCTAATGGCACGCGTCAAGAGAAGAGTACCGGGTGTCACCGCGATATTGAGATTTAATCCCTCTTCGCGAACGTCTCTCAACGGCCAAGAGAAACAGAACACCATAGTGTGAGCGCCGACACGCATGTGCGTTCTTCGATTCACTCGGACCTCAGGCTTGGCGGCTACCGTACACAGCCGAGACGTATTGATGGAAGCCTTTGTGCAGGAGAGACGCGACCTTGAGCCCGTAACTGCGGCGAACCATTACGCAGCGCTACCCCGGCGACGCGCCCAGTCGATGGGACCCACGTGGAGCGATTACGTCTCTGTGGGGCGTCGGGGGAAGACAACGCACGAAGCCGAGGGACTTCCCACTGCGGATGTCAAGTTCTGTGCAGAACGCGTGGAAAGCTGCTCGTGGGACATGCTGGCGGTTCTTCGTTACTTCAAGACACGCTTTAACCACAGTAAACTTGATAGAGATGCACACTTTCACATTTTATAGCTCTTTGGTGCTCTTTAGATAACGGTGTAACAGTTACCTCGGATCGGACGTTTTGGCCGTTTCTCATTAGGGCTGAAATCAAAATCAATGTCATTAAAATTTACATGGTCAATATGCGCTGAACTTCAGCGTCAGACGTGTAATATACGTATATATATATATATATATATATATATATATATATATATATATATATATATATATATATATATATATATATATATATATATATATATATATATATATATATATTGGATGGTCAATATACTTGCTATGTAAATTTTGATGACATTGATTAGAATGCTTAATGTATGTAAGGCGCTCCAGTTGACTATACAATGTGAAGAGTTTATTTATTAATCGCTGCGTATATTGTGTAGGTTTGGCGAAGAAATCAGAATGCGTACTGCGAACTTCTGTTCTGCATTCCTAAATTTTGGGTCCTCGTCTGATTTCGCTATAGGAGCCGGTCAGAAAGAGCCAGTCCCTTCTCGGCGGTCACAGTGACGGCAGCGGTTGCGTCATTCCATTGTGTAACACCCCGCGGCGGCGCTATATAGTCGGTGCTTCCGCGGTGCCAGTCGAATGTTGGTCTGGCGCTGTACTTATTCATTTACTCATTTATTACGATACCTAGATTCACCCCAAGGTATTACAGTATATCTAACACGGGGATGGAGTTGATCAAAGCGCGATGCAGACGTTCTTCCTCGGCTATACTCCGATTTCATCTCCCGTAAACTTGTCACTTTTCAGCGAGTACGATACCACACGTGCGAGCAGTCGAAGGCTACAACGGTGTTCGCGCTCAGTAAAACATATTATTGGGCCCAGTTCATGTATATCCTTTCGCGCATCAGCTTCAACTACGCAATGAAGCGTGGACAAAAGGGACTAACACGTCTTCTTAAAGAAACAACTGCTCATTTCCCAGCAGTACAAAAGTGGTGTTTGCCGGTCGGCACCGCGAAACACAATGTTCAGGCTCCAGAAAGTGCGCGACGGCGCGCTTCGGCCTTAGGGGTGGGGGGGTGGGGGGGGGGCAGCTCCTTGCTTTGGTGTAATGTGATAGGTCGCCTGTGCCGGGCGGCCAGTGCGCCCACTTCCGCGCGACGAGCTGGCGCCAACTGGACACTGCATCTTCTTGGACAGCTTAACGACATCGGTCGCAGGACGGACTCAACATTTGTTTAACAGCGTATATATATATATATATATATATATATATGTCCGTCCCTTTTGTCCGCGTTTCACTGCGCAGTTTCTGCCTCAAGCTTTCTCCAGCGTTATAAGCTCCGGCAGCGCTGCACAGAGCAATCGAGACAGACCGCGCGAGACGAGGCAGAAAACGACGCGCACACCGCTAATCGCCGCTCCTCTCTGACGTCTGGGAGAAGCCTCTTCACGACAGCGGACGACTCCCGCCGAACGCCTGTAGCAGCGTAGCCCTTCGCCATGCACGAGCGGAGAGGCCTTATATACGCACCTGGCGTAAGTCAGGGCATGGATGCAGTCGAGCCTCGGGTTTTGTAGAAGCGCCCCACCCTCCTCGACACGTATGCACGTTCGAGAACGCTTGCCAACACTTCCGCGTTCTCTCCCTCTCGCGATCTCAAGAGCGGGTAGCTCCCGATGCCGCCGTATCCGGTGTCTGCGCGCGCGCAATGGCTGAGGCAGCGGGCAGTGCCGATGGCGATTGGAATCCGATGACGGGGCCGGACAACAGTCTGTCACTGCGCGAGGCATCTGGGTGGCATCCGCTCTGTCCGTTGCGTCTGAATGCGGAAGCAATTTGCGAGGCTCGCTTTTGAGGACGTCGCCGGTTGGGCTGTGCACGGTCGCGCTCGTATACGCTGAGGTAATTTGTTGCCGCTGTATCAAGCTCTTTCGACCACCGATCGCACCTATCTGCGGACATCAGTCCGAGGAAGGATAAAGTAATGCATAGCCGTATACGTTTCGTGAATAAAGCCTAACGTTATTATTATTATTATTACTTTTATTAGTTTACCCTTCAGATCATACCAGCGATGTTCCTCTCTCTCTCCCTCCCCCTCCTCCTCTCTTATCTTTTTATTCCCTTTACCTTCCCCCAGCGCAGGGCAGCCAGACGGACGCATTCCTGGTCAATATTTCTTCCCGCCCTCTCTTTAGCCTTTCTGCACGTTCTCCCTTCTTAACGCTGACACTTTGGACCGACTATCCTCGTCAATACTTCTTTTTGGGCGAGTTGGTTCATCTTGAAACATACGGGTAACGGCGCAAACAGACGACCACAAGAAGGGACACACGTACATACAAGCTCTGACTAACATTGGCAAGATTAGCGCACCTTATAAATGCCGCCTTGTGTGTACGTGTCTCGCTTCTTGTGGTGGTCTGGTTACGCTGTTACCCATATATACTACAGACCTCGAACGGCCGCAAGGGAGCGACGTTAAATAGCCCGTTCTGATGATGTTGCTGGCCTGTTGCACGGTCTGATGAAGAAAGGCTGAGCAGGCTTTTTTATACGGTACAAATGCCAAAGTTGCGGCATGCTACGAACACCTGCTCTAGGCGTATTGCGGCTCATCTTTCGCCGTTTCATCATTACGGCCGCTCTTTGCAAGCGCTTACGTGCTCTTCGCCAAGGTGTCGTGTGAGAATATAGCGGCTTGCAAAACGCTCGGCAGCGGTGGCGTCATCGATCCGCAAAGTGGAAGTAGCCGTTTCGCTGGCTGCCGGTTTTCCGCCTAATGACGTCTCTTCAGACCATAACGTGAACGAAGATGGCGACTTTCCACGCAGAGGCCATGTATTGCAGGATTATAAGCACGCAATCTCTCTCTCTCTACTTTTTTTCCCTTTTATTCTGGATGAATTCTTTTACGAATAGGATAACGTTTCTTCATATCTTCCTTCCTTCATATCCGGTACGCACTGTGGAAAACTCCATTAAGCCTCCTGAGGATTATGAAACAATTTCCTTGCTTTCTTGATAGGACTTCTTCCTTCGCTTGTTGTATTCTTCTTTACAGCGCATCCTGGGAGCATTGCGCGAGTGCGAAATCAGTGGCTCGCATTTGATACAACCACGTACTGCGCGACACTTTAGACTTGGTCAGCTATAGCCATCGGAGTGGGACGCTCTCGAGCGGGACTAGGAAGATCAGGTTGAAATCTGCGCTGTCTAATTTTGTACAGCCAGAGCGGATGGGAAAACGACGCACTAAGGTAAATTACTTGAACTGCGTGATTGGTCGGTAGTCGTTCCAAAATCTGCACAAGCTGAACAGGAAGAGTGCTTTCATTTTTTTAAACCCTGGAGAATTCGTCCATGCGCCAGCTCCGAAAGGTTATCGAAGAAAGGAAAATTAGGTCGCTAACTCACTAACTTGGGGGTCGACAGCCAAGGGGAAGCGGGCAATGCGTTCACTGAGTGCATGTGTATTATTGTGCATTGAGTGCATGTATATATATATATATATATATATATATATATATATATATATATATATATATATATATATATATATATATATATATATATATATATATATATATATATATATATATAAACCGAGGGGCCCGATGTTTGTTAATCCCAACCACATAAAGCCAACCGACAATGACACCAAGGAAAACATGTAGGGCAGGTTTGCTGTGCTTGAAATTGAAATGTAGAAAATACTGAAGAGGGGGGGGGGGGGGAAGGGAAATGAAAGTGAACAAAAAGATAGCTTGCCGCTAGTGTGAGGTGCGAGTAGTGCAAACTAGGCTAGTTTCGCGTTTCTTTTTATTGCCTCTGTAATTAATGAACGGATTTTATTGATATGATATGGCACTTAGTCGTGTCAACGGTCCCCGTACACCTCCCTCCCGTATAGGCAATCGGTACTCGACCACCAGTGCGGCTTCCTTTCTTCCTGTACGCTGCACCTCGCGAAGCAGCGAGTCAAGCGAGAACCCGCACTTCCTTCGAGGCCCACGCCGTGCGAGCAGCGCGCTGTTGCCACGGTGCCGAGCTGGCGGTTTCGTCCAACGCCGAGCGCCCACAACGCTGCGCCGGTGGCACGCAACTGCGCCAGCGTTTTCTCTCCTCCGTGGCGCGCGATGCTCGCAGGAAATGCAGTTGTTCCTCCTCCTCCTCTCCCTTCCCCGTGGCCTCTGCTACTGCGACAAAGGCCGGGTCTGCCTCCCCCACCAGCCACTGTGAAGTGGGCGAGGGGAAGGGTCCCTTCCGCGAAGGCGATCATTAAAACGGTCCATGTGGGTCAAGGCCAGGGACAACCCCTCTCGTCCCTGTTGCGGGACGGTTCCGTCTCTCTCTCTCTAGAGCGCGCGCGCCACCCGGCGAGCAACCACTTTCGCCACCGGAACACGGTTCTCCGCGGGCGCCGGGGTGCGAGTTTATTTGCGGGGCAGCGGGTAATCCCGTTCCCAGGACTTATTAGGCTGTCGTTACGTGGATTGTGGACGGCGCTGCCGGAACGAACGGTAGTGCGTTGTAGAAGGGCGCGTGTCCGTGGTCAGCGAATCATCTACGGCGACTAAAAGGCGAACGCATTCTCCAAGGCAAACTGCAACAATGTGTCGCGGGAACGCGCGGCTTCTCGGCATGACCTCCGAGATAAGGCACCACCTGCGGCGCGCCGGAAAATCTTACGTTGTATCCGCTAACCACCAGATGTATGCTTCGTCTACTCGGCGCTATTCAATGGCTAGCGAAGAGAAGACTGTAGACGGTTACCCGCCCTGCAAGTCTTCCAAAGTATCGCTTCAGTAGTATACTGTACTAGCACGATGGGGCAAGGTACACTGATAAATACTCAATACATTCTAGCATGGCGTTACTAGAAAACAAAAGCGAAAGAAAACAATAAAACAACACAGACCAACAACTTTACCAAGACAGAACTACTGAGAATACGACTTTCAAGTGATTCCACTGAATGAAGATAATGAAGTGTGGCATTCCATTATTTGACGGTCTGGGAAAATGCTGCTAACGCATATCTATATATTAAATGATTGATTAAACGAGAAACATTTATTCATTATTTTTCTAGCCTCTGACGTGACAAGAGAAGAACAAACACGCGAATCACGCAGCAAGCGCACGTGAACTCACGCACGCGCAAGACGGACACGGAAAGACGCTGAGCGGTGTTCTCGTTCTCACCCGTGTCTCACACAGTGCACTTTCTTTGGAAAGTTAAGCGGCAGTCAACCAATGAGACGGCATTTCTTTATTACATCAAGGGCTCACTTTTGAGAACGATTGTAAAAAGCGAACTACGCGAAGTTAGCTCGTCAGAAACATAACGTCGGTGTCTCGCGGCGTGGTCCGCGAAAATTCGAAAAGAAAAAAAGGGGAGAGGGAAAGCTCGCTACACTGTTTGTCGTTGGCAAAGCTTTCGGCCTCCTCTGTGCGCCGTGTTCCCGGCTATACTGCTTGCTTGCGGCGGGCTTAGCACGAAATGTGGCGGTATGCGGAGACGGTCGAACACGGGCCGGCCCCGTCTGTTGGCGGCAGCAATCGATGGAATCGACGGCCGAACACGTTGAGCAACTTTACTACAGCGAACGATAGGAATAAAGCCACGCGTAGAAAGGTTCTGACACAATACGGCAACGAACACACACAAAGGATGCTTAGATCTCTTCGTCGCGTACGGGATCGTGTCTCGATTATGCAAGCCGCGCGAACTGTACGTTTCAACGGATAATAATTTGTTCGTCCCTCGCTTGCCCTTGAGGGACCTGAAAAGGCAGTCGACGGACATGATTCGCTTTCTTTCTTTCTTTCTTTCTTTCTTTCTTTCTTTCTTTCTTTCTTTCTTTCTTTCTTTCTCTTTCTTTCTTTCTTTCTTTCTGTCTTTCGTTCGTTCGCTCGTTCGTTCGTTCGTTCGTTCGTTCGTTCGTTCGTTCGTTCGTTCGTTCGTTCGTTCGTTCGTTCGTTCGTTATTTAGCTTGTTCATCTGTTTGTTTGTTTTACACGTCTCCATAACGCGCCAGCTGTCCTCTTCACAAGGCACCAATCGTAACATATTCTTGGATTGTAGCGCGAAGTGGCACACACACAGTCTAAAAGCAGACAGGACGAGCGGTAACTCTCAACCGAGCGTTCAGAGTTAGTGCTCGTCCTGTCTACTTCTAGTCTGGGTGTGTGTCACTTCGCGCTAGAATCCAAGAATACCTTACCGTAATAACTCTCCCAACTTTCTATACTTTTGCAGCAATCGTATAGTAGCGGGGGCAGTCCTTATACCAGGCGCAAGTCGTATTTCGGTTCGCGCGCTTTTTCTGTATTACACTAGTGGAGCGACGACTGCTCGGCGCCATACGGCGCGGCTTTCGACGAATTGAGTCGCTGTCTTCGAGGCGGGGCCATCTTGGGCGGTAGCACGAACACTTTTGGACTTTGGAGCTTGGGTGCATCGAGCTAATGCGATCTCGTGAATCTCCGAGTGCGTCTGTGCGAACGTTTAGCTGTTCAAGAGGAAATCCTGTACCGAGGATCGTTCAGACGAGTGTGAAACGCGTACAGAAAAGCTTCCACTAAGTGACTGCTAAGCCAATTCTAAGAAAATTTTTTGCATTCGAAACGAAAAGTTGTGAATCTTGAAGCAGCGCGAAGAAGACGAAGTCTTCGTCTTCTTCGCGCTGCTCCAAGTTTTACTCAAGATGAACCAACTCGCCCAAATCAAGTTGTTGCTAGTACAGAAAAGTTGTAGTTCTTTTAGTCCGTACAATGTTTACTTACGCCCCTAGAAAATGCCTATACTCTGTTTCAGACATCAGGTGCAACGCTGTGGAAGCCATGCAAGTAGTTTGGTGACGAAAATGCACCACTCCACGCTGTCCGCCCATGCTTTCCCGAACGCAAACGGCGTTTGCTCGCTCCAGCGTGCACGTGAGGCTGCCGCGACGGGCTGTCAAAAAAAAAAAAAAAACCGGAACGTAACGAAAAACGCATTGATCTAAAAGAACTCATTATATAGTCGTATATCAGAGTTCGTTTGTTTGTAAGTATTAAATAATTTTTCATTCAATACTGAGCCTATGTAAAGGACAGCTTCGCACAATTGCTATCAACAACATCGAACTATTTCTAAGTACGGACGCAGCCACTGCAAGAAGTCTCTCTAGCCTCCACAGCGTTGCACATGACGTCTGAAGCGGGGTATAAGCAGGAGCGAGAGGGACAGAAGTTTAGCATAAATAAACGTACGGACACAGGCTCTGGTGAGCTTTCAGAATTGCGTTGTAGCCGCTTCGGCACGTAAACAATTAGTGTGGGAGGAAGAGACGTGCCTACACTTTGTGCGAGAGGGTCAGCGCTGATTGCGTTGGCGCTAAATCGAACGAATCGAATCGAGTTCTGGGTCCTCGTTGTTGCTGGTTAATTCAATCGTAAAAGAAAGTATTCGCTTGAATTTTTTATACTCAGACGACTTAGCATTTATTCTGTCGCTGCGTCAGGCCACCACCGGCACCTTGTTCTCGGAACTGCGCTGGTACACGCCCACGCTATATGTACTACGTACGTAACACGTTAGCTTAGCGCTCCGTATCGGCGCCGCTTTGTTCGCAGTAAGCACCTCCGTGGAAGGTCTGTCTGCTCATTACGGTTGATCGCCTTTTATATAGCGCCAGAATCTAAGCGTCTTGCGTTTACTTTGTTCGTTTGAGTGGACCGAGGGACGCGCCCGGCAAAATTACCTTTTTCGAGCACGAATCGCCGTCAAAATGCGTAGGTGCCAGTAAAACGTGTTCGGCAGCTTGAGTAAGACCAAGAAAAAGACAAAGGGCTCTTAGAAATTAGAAGCAGTGTTTCGCTAAGGCGCGTAGTAGAGGCAAAGAGCCGTGTTCACCTGCCCACAAGTTTAGGCTCATTTTTGGTAATCGGAATTGTGGCTTGAACGTTTCTTTTTCATTTTGCTATTTACTGTTTCCTATACTGTTGCTGTATTTAGTTTGACAACAAGCGCATTCCGCTGGGACAAAAGTAAGTCAGAAAAAGAAATGAGTAAAAACACATAATAACCAAAAGTGAGGAGTGGGGCTACTTTTTATCTGGAAAGGCGAATGAGAGGAAATCGTTCAAGCCGACTCGTTGTGAGGTAATAAGGCGTTGTGAGGTGTGTGTGTGTGTGTGTGTGAGAGAGAGAGAGAGAGAGAGAGAGAGAGAGAGAGAGAGAGAGAGAGAGAGAGAGAGAGAGAGAGAGAGAGGGGGGGGCACACAGGGTACAGGATTACTGCTGCCGGGTTTTCGAAGCGTCGCATCGTGTGCGTCGACGCGACACGGGCCCCAGTGCACGCGCCGCATCGATCCGGTCCGAATCGGCTCCTGTTTTGGACGCGGCAGAGCGCGGAAGCCGTGGACACGGGGACGCGCAGATAGATGGTTGACGATCCCGGCATTGTACGGCGGGCCGCGTATAGCGAACAGAAAGACGTGCGCGTTGTTACACGGCGACGCTCCTCCAGCTTCGTGTCTCTCCGCCGTGTGAAAGGCACAGCGATAGCGCAGCGTAATCCACGCGGCCGTATACTACACAGCGTCCTTTGTGCCTGGGAAGAGCGTTGCCCGAGCAAGCCGGTCATCGAGGCGTGCCGGCCGAAGTGCCTCATCGCAGAGGGCAGACGCGGCTCGCCGGCTTCGTCGCGAGCGAGAGTCGCGCACTCCCTCTGCGCGACGATTCGCGACGCTGCTGTTGCTACACGCGCTGCGAGCCGCTCGAGCGTGTGCTCCTCGAAGCGAACCTCTCCGGGCAGCCGACCCGGCGAGCGTGTAATAAAGCCAAGTGTTGACGCCACCGAAAGAACGACCTTGAAATTTAAACGCGTCGCTGAGAGCATGCGGGAGCATCTCTGCTGTGCTCAGCGGTTGAGCGAAGCGTGCTTGGTGAAGTGACACTGAAGAGAAACACTAAATCACTTTATACAGGTCGTTTCAAAACGCTATGCTCGTTGTTTTCGTGGTAATAAGGTGACTATTATAAGAGAAAACGAAGGTCAAACTTCTTCATTATTTCTTGAAGTATTTGAAGTATTTCTTGATTATTTCGCGCCAAATTTCATGACAATCACGGCGCTCTGGAGCGGGAACTTCAAAACGGTGTCGCCACCCACCTCTTGTCATTGCGTCTCTTCTGGCTTGTCCTGTCGCGGTCTTTCTTTCTTTCTTTCTTTCTTTCTTTCTTTCTTTCTTTCTTTCTTTCTTTCTTTCTTTTTTTCTTTCTTTCTTTCTTTCTTTCTTTCTTTCTTTCTTTCTTTCTCTAGAGGAACAATTTAATATAGAGCTCAAATCGTTTTGCAATTTAGTGTACCTCTATTACGCAGTTGCTTGCAAGATGCATTTATTCTGTAGTCTATGAACACAGTAGCCAGGAACTGTATTTTGTAGCTGTTTCGTTCTTAATTTTTTTTCGAAGCGATTCTATACATAGGTTATAACACCTCTTTAGCAGGGCCAGCAGGTAGAACTTTGAAGTCCGCTTTCCTTGTGAAGAATAAAAATATCTATGAAATCTGTATATATATTTACTAAGATGTTCACGTATGCTTCATGTACTCCTTGACTACGTAATGCTTCCATGACTGCTCGTATTTCTACTGAGTCGAAAGCCTTTTCGTAATATGCAGGGGTGGGGGGGGGGGGGGGAGTTTAGGTGCCAGAACTACGATCTGATTATGAGGCAAACCGTAGCGGGGGACTGCGGAATGATATTGAGCATACTTCTTTAACGCGCACCTAAATTGAAACAAAGGTGTGTTTTTGCATTTCGCCCAAAACGAAATACAGCGGCCGTCGCCGGGATTAGATCACGTGACCTCGTGCTTAGCAGCACACCGCCACAGCCACTAAGCAACCAGGGCGAGTCTAATCTATGGAAGGCATATAAATAACTTGGTTAGAGAGGCGTCAACTTTAACACCTTCAACTCAAAACGAACCTCTTTACGGTGCACTGCATAGGAACCGCACCGAAATGAAAACGCGCCATGTGCACCGACACGACACGTGCTGCAGTGTACGTGCCGCATCGAACCGGTCCGAATCGGCTCGTTTTTGACGCAGCAGAGCGCGGAAGGCGTGGAAACGTAGTACGCGCGGTTGTCTTCGGCCCCGGCACCGATGCGCCATATAGATGCCGTCGAAGAACGTCTGTTCGACCTATCACGCTGAAAGACGAATATCTAATTTAGCTCATATCCGTGAGCGGGAAAAAGTAAAAGTGTGTTTTGATCGGTGCAAGTTTTGATTGGGCAAGTTTGGGACTAATTACTGCCATGTATAGTATATGAAAGTACACCTCATCACATAAATTTAAAGGCGAGCTGCGAATTGCCGACAACGACCGCCTGGCATTCGCCCTGTGTGCAGAGACGGACAAGGAGCAAGGAAGTCTGACTCTTGTAGTACTTTTCTCCATGCGTAGAAACGCCGCAACCAGTAGCAACCATATGGCGGCCGACGCCGTTTACAAATTATGTCATGTAATACTTCTAGCCTTTATGTGGAACAGTCACATCGCAGTACAGAAATCCCCTTGTATAGTCTACCGGACAATAGCCGCGTATTCCTCATTTCAGCATGCAATGCGCGATCCTGTGCGTTGCATTAGACGCTTCCCTTCAGAGGAACGGACAAAAAGGACGCACTGAAAACAGCTGGGGCGACATTTCGACGCGTCATCACGTGTCAGGCTGACCCCTGAGTCATACACCGGCTGCAATAGGAAGAGAAGGGTGAAGGACCTGCAGCAACATGTGACAGTTCGAATAACGCCGCTGCCGTAATGCCATGGAGACCGCTAAAACAGCTGACAGGAAGTGCGTCTTCTGCGGGTTATAACGAGCTGTTTTCAGGGGAAGTAGGCGGATGATGGGGGAGCTGCCTACTGTAGCAGGGAAATGGAATTCTACGTGAACGCACTTGCCGCAGCAGCGTTGGTGTCACTGGGAGAAAGAGAAAGAGTGAAGGGGACAGAGAGAAAAAAAGCCATGAAAGACACAAGGGGTTACCAGAACAACTGTCTGGTTGGCTGTATACTCTGCGCTGAGGTTAATGCCAAAAGGTACAAAGGTGTGGAGAGGAGATAAGAAAAGTATTTATCCGCACAAACACGATGAATGCGCCTGGCAACGATTGCAATCTTTCAGACAGTCAAGGTGCCTTAACGAAGTATAACAGTGCTTTTAATCTAACTCGGACTGGCGGCGGCCGGGACCAAGTTCCAAGGATTGTACTTCCCTTGAAACAGGATTACCTTTATTATAATGCGCGAACAAGAACAGAGAAACCGTGATTACTTTCAGGTGGTCTATTATAGAGCTTGATGGCTTTGCAATGTAGAGGTCATACACTCCAGCTGGACAACTCTCTATCTATCTATCTATCTATCTATCTATCTATCTATCTATCTATCTATCTATCTATCTATCTATCTATCTATCTATCTATCTATCTATCTATCTATCTATCTATCTATCTATCTATCTATCTATCTATCTATCTATCTATCTATCTATCTATCTATCTATCTATCTATCTATCTATCTATCTATCTATCTATCTATCTATCTATCTATCTATCTATCTATCTCTTTTTTTTTCTTTTTTTGCCTTAATTTCTCGCCTTACTCATTGTGGGGTAGCCATCCGGGATCAAACAGCTGGTTAACTTCCCTACTTTACTTTTAAAAGCAAACCTCGAAGGGTTTCCTGACCTTGGGCGCAGCGGCTGGGATATTCGTTTGCCGAATAGGCCAACCAGTCACAGTGGCCCATTCGGCATTCGCAGCGGCGCCGGCCTTGCGTGGGAGAAAAAAAAAAGAACCAGAGAGTTCACCTTCGCACAACCGCGGCTGCACAGTAATGAGGAAGTAAACGCTTCTTGCGGATAGAATGGACTCGAATTGTGCTACGTACGTATGCGCATTCTCCCTCTGAAACTATGATGCGTTCAAGGCGTCCGCCGTACTCGCTAGTAGTCAGCAACTCCGCTTAACAAATGGCTCGGTATAATTCGTGTGCGCCCGCACACGTGTGTGTATGTGTGCGGGCATGTATTTGTGTTTCGACTCTCTATGCACTCACACAAAACTTCATTGTTTATATATTCCGAATCGTTGGATCTGCTGCAATGTTATCTTATCACGTCTCTTTCTCTCTATCTCTATTGAACGAGCCACCAAAGTACACTGGAGCACTGGAACGCAACTGCAGCTTTGTATTTCTTTTTTCTTTTTTTAAAGCGCGAAGCGTTCATGTCAAGTTTCTTCTAGGCACTTTTCAGTACGTATCTGGCGTCTGGCACCGAACGCGTTTAACGGGATTGCGTAATCCAGGAACGGTGCAGCGAGGAAGTAGCTTATACGATTACAGATTTTCGTAAAATAATTACTAGAGGGAACTGTGGCGCTACTGTCCACGGTGTATGCAACCAGGGTGACTCAGCCAGCATGGGATTAAGGGTTAGAACGTGGATTTACATAAACTTCGTCCTTTTTAGCTTCAAACGGTTTTGTGACTTTGCAAACTCACCATTTTCAACAAAGTACGGTTATATATCATTAAATAAACATTAATGAAATTGTGCGGCGGCGCCGTTCGAGCACAGCACCTTTAGCACCCAAGCCTGAAGTTGGAACCATTACGCCACGGACGCGTGCGTCGACATGCGGAACGGACCATTCATTCCAGCGGGCCGCAAACCAGCGCGTTGAAACGCCTGGCTCGTTTCGTTCCGCCGCTGCACCAGAAGGAGCCGACGCATCAGGAACACCGCGAGTGCAGCACGAAGCTACACGATTACCACTGGAAACTTAAGCAAATAATATATATAGGATGCACTGCATCAAATACATGTGTATATAATATCCAACGTGTCTATGATTCACTGCAAAAAAAATAAAAAATTCGTGGCATAACAGGCTGCTCTTTAGTGCTAATATTTATAATACTTCGAAAACCACACTTCGTATACACGCACGCACATGTTTCATGAGCCAATCAAACCAAGAATGCTTCACTTTCCGTAGATGTCAACTGGAGTTGATTCTGCCTGTTCTTCTATCCTGTTATTTGCACGAATGGGCGTGCTTATGCACACTGCTTTCATACGTGCACTAGCTGCGGCGAACATGCGCGTGTTCATCATCATAAAGACTTTATTATGGTGACTGAAGAATTTGTAGCACGCAGGCTCTCGGGCACGGCGCAGCAACGCTTGCGCTGAAGCTCGCTGTTGTAGTAAACGAGAAGAAAGGGGGTTAACCGAGGGGCCCGATATTTTATTAGTCATATGATGAGAAGCCAACGAACACTGACACCAAGGACAGCATAGGGGAAATTACTTGTGCTTAATAAATGAAACAAAGAAACGATAAATTAATGGAAATTAAAGTGGATGAAAAAACAACTTGCCGCAGGTGGGAACCGAACCCACAACCTTTGCATTTCGCCTGCGATGCTCTCCCTACCGCGGCGCTGTTTTCCCATCCACTTTCTTGGGTATTTATGTGTGCTAGTAGAACCCTGGGAGTGTTAGCCAGCGCCACCACTCACAGACCTTGGCGGCGGACGTGGCACGTCCTTTTTGCCGCAGGCGTCACGAGAACGTGATCGTTTTGGGTGAAGGCAACTGGTCAATAAACCCACATATGCTACCTGGATGGGGAAACGACACCGCGGTAGCTCAATTGGTAGAGCATCGCACCCGAAATGCGAAGGTTGTGGTTTCGGTTCCCACATGCGGCAAGTTGTTTTTTCATCCACTTTAATTTCTATTAATTTATCGTTTCTTTATTTCATTTATTAAGCACAAGTTTTTCCCCTATGTTGTCCTTGGTGCCAGTGTTTGTTGGCTTCTCATCATATGACTAATAAAAAATCGGGCCCCTCGGTTAACCCCCTTTCTTCTCGTTTACTACATAACGAGGGCCTCGAATCCGGCAACATTGATGCCTTCAGGTAGCGTATGTGGGTTTATTGACCAGTTGCCTTCACCCAAAACGATCACGTTCTCGTGACGCCTGCGGCAAAAAGGACGTGCCACGTCCGCCGCCAAGGTCTGTGAGTGGTGGCGCTGGCTAACACTCCCAGGGTTCTACTAGCACACATAAATACCCAAGAAAGTGGATGGGGAAACGACGCCGCGGTAGCTCAATCGGTAGAGCATCGCACGCGAAATGCGAAGGTGGTGGGTTCGTTCCCGCCTGCGGCAAGTTGTTTTCTCATCCACTTTAATTTCCTATAATTTATCGTTTCCTTATTTCATTTATTAAGCACAAGTAATTTCCCCTACGTTGTCCTTGGTGTCAGTGTTTGTTGGCTTCTCATCATATCGCTGTTGTAGTAGTAACTCGAGCAGCCGCGCGGCGCGGAGGTATTCAGTCGGCCTCACAGTTGTCTGCTACATACTCCAGCAAAAGCGCCTTTCTTTTTCTTGCTTCCTTTGTTTGTTTTTATCGTATCACGAGTTTGTAATCTTCTTTCCGCTGCACTTGTATACTGCTCCTTCCAGCCCGTGGCGTCCGTGGTTCCATCAGGCACGCACACCGGGTTGAAGAGAGGTTTTTGTTGCGCTCTCACGATGAGCACGCTATCACTCTCTCCCCCGAGGAATTCGCCAGCATATCTACAAACGCTATGCGACCTGATCCTTGTGTGCAGCGCGGACCATATCTTATTTATCGTGCCTAATTGAACTGAGGCTCTCGGATTATTGCGGTGGTTCAATAGCCAGGGTGTGCTGACACTTTCGCGCTATTTCGCTGGTTGATATGATTCATTCTGTTTAATGTTCCAACACAGCACTGGAGCTGTGATCGACGATCGCAGTGGATGGAGCTGTGTTCATTTCGACCATCCCGGCTTCTTTGACATGCTTTCAAAGCTTAGCAGACGAGCGCTTTAGTATATTGCGAATAAAGTGGGCAGTCGTTAGACATGTCCCAGGCGCGCCTTCGAGGTTTATTGCTTTTACTTATCGTTGAGTAGGGCGTTGTGCCGTCTACGAGCTACGCTTCCGTAATACAGCATTGATCAAAATGATGCAGGCTTTTGCTCACTTTTCTGGAGCCACAGTTTTCCGACAGAACCGCGATCACTCCAAAAAACGTTGTTTAGACATGGCGTTCGGCAGGGTGTAGTGTTTGGCACTTCACTTATAGCTGCGTTACCTGTGTCCTCTGTCAGCTTAAATTTAAATATATTTCACTTGAACATACTTAGTACTTTAATGACACCATCTTCCGCAATCATTGGAACTAGAGAAAATGTTCTTTCTTTTTTTTCTCTCTGCCATTACCGCTATACGAAACGATTATCTGGTTTAGTAGCGAAAATATACACAGATGCCCATGGCCTGCAAGAACGCTTTTCTAAACTTCATATGACAACGCGTGACCGCGTGTCTTCCGAAGAACTCCGCGTTTGCGAACAAACTGCTTAGTTGTTACGAAGGCATTTTTGGGGCTCTTAATAAAGCATGCTCTTTAATGTGCCCAGTAATTACATGCGGAAAGATTCTAAAGTTGTGAATACCAGGATGTGGAAATTGTTTGCTATTATTGCATAGAAGACTGCACTATTCGCAAAATATTCGCAAAATATTTGATATATTCGATTCCATTCGCTTCTGACAGTATTCGATTCGTATGCAATTCGTATTCATTTCGGTCTCAAAAACTACTATTCGCACATTCCTTGTAATTGTGTTTGTTAGACGTCGGCGCTCGTAAACCATGCACGCGATAATGTCCACTGAGTAGCAATTATTCTTGATCGACGACGAGTACAGACCGGAAATTCTTTTCAGAAAAATTAACAAGGACAGCTTTTTTTTTTTTGATAACTTAAAGGCACCCACTTTGAAGTGCGTACCTTGCAACACGTGGCGATTCAAAACAGCGCAGTTGCGACGTTTCGCAAGACCCCCGTCCTGTTGGGGGGGAAACACGATAATAACTTCCCGTCATACAGTCGTACCGTCGGCTCAGCTTCCGTTATGGTGCCGCGATGAAGAAGCCGGTCCGCACATGAGTGAAGGCACATCTGTCGCAGGGATCGACAGAAATGGCGCAATGCGGTGGCATGGTTTTCTGAAGCTCTATTATTGCGTATACGCGGCGTGTTGAGCACAGTTCTTTGCCGGCGATTATAACGCAGGTGACCTTCATCTGATTACTGGAATTGCTTCTCGCTTTTTTGTTAAGTGCGATGTAGTTCTCTGCGCCTGCTGCGCACCATACCGTACATTTTTCGCTTCGCTGACAGGAGCATAATTTCTGGTGTAGTATTGAAATATGGAGTGCGCCCACCTGGTATACTGCAGGTAAAACCATCTGGAACAAGACTGCTCCTCAAAAATCTTGCCCGTTCTTGAGAATTTGCGACATACCAGTTCTCAGCTCACAAACCGAAACGGGACGCTTGAAAGCCAAGACTACATGTGACGCCTTGCGTAGTTTTCAAAAAAATAAGAAAGAAAGAACAACATGTCGGTGTGTCAGGATTGCTCACTTAGAAAACAATGCTCTGCACGCATATAGTTTCTGATGAGGTCCGTACACTCCCTAGAAAAAGATCTCTCGTGAGTGCATTGATTAATGCGCATTAAATGGTGTTGTAATCTCTGAAATATCAACTTTTTATGGGCTTCCATGAGATAGGCTTCCAAGTCAGGATATGCAGTGGGAAAATACGCCAAAGACAGATGCTATATTTCTCGCTAGACGCCGCGTAGCGAATACAGCCGCATCTGAAAATATATGGACGGGTAGACAACTTGCCGTGTATGCCGAACCTTCTCCTGCATTACGCGTGCGATACGCTACAATTTTCATAAGGCGCCCACAGAGCTCACCTTGGGATACCAAATTGTATAAAAGCAGTATTTGGCGTTGTGGTCTCAAGCCTAACATCTGGAGTACTATACCCATTGGATAACGAACAAATGCGCCAACTCACAGGTGCACTATACCCGCATCACACAGGGCTACGTGCGTTTATTTGGTGTCTGCTTTTGTCCTCTTTTTTACCGCATCCTTGCAACAAAGTTCCCGAATATGAGACTCCTTGGTCAGGAACGGAAGCAGGTGAAGATGAAGACGTATAAGAAGGCAGTCAAAGTAGTGAAGAGGAAGGTAGGAGAGAGGGAGATCAAATATGGCGATTAAGTTACTGTAATAAACACCCGAAGGCTCCCAGCTTTCGGGGACTTCTACGCTGAATAATAATAATAATAATAATAATAATAATAATAATAATAATAATAATAATAATAATAATAATAATAATAATAATAATAATAATAATAATAATAATAATAATAATAATAATAATAATAATAATAATAATAATAATAATAACAATAATAATAATAATAATAATAATAATAATAATAATAATAATAATAATTTTGGTGCGATAAGAATGTCTTCCTTCACGGAAACACTTAGGCAGCGAGTCGTCAACTGCCTGCCTTAGTTAGATGCGAATGGTTTTCGGCCATTGCTCCGCCCGAACTGAATGTAGCAGTTGTGCAAATAAATTGCGCAATCAACTCAAAAGTACAAATCAACAGTGAACCGAAATGTTAAGGTTGTGCCTCGCCTCTTACGCAGAGGGCCGAGGGGAACAGGAGAAAGAACGGAGCGCCAAATTAAAATGGCCGAGACATAATGTGGACGAATTGTTTGAGCTCCCTATATACTAACGCTCGGTTGCCTTTGGTCAGAGGCTGCTGCAATTGTGCGTACGGAGTGTGCCTGTACCAGTATTCGGGAACTGGGCAACTTGACTGCATAATATATATATATATATATATATATATATATATATATAGATAGATAGATAGATAGACTGTCTTTAATATAACGTTCGAGATTATTGCGTGGCTGACTGCATGGCGCGCTGCTGCGATCAATCTGCTTCTGTGTGTGTGCCTGTGGGTGCATGTGTTGTTTTTGTGTTTGTGTTACCATTGTGTCATTTTTACCGAGGATGCCTGTATAGTATGGTATTCGAATAACTAAGAAGATGGCTGGCGTTCGTGCTGCGACTGTGTGTTTCGAAGATCAAGCGAACGGCAAGAAGACGTCGCAGCCTCGAGCGCTTCAGCGACGCTCGAGGCGCGTTCGCGGGGCTGAACCTCAGCCCGTCTTCGAACCTTTATCCGCATTTTGCACGAATCGGCCAACGCTCCGAGGGAGATAACTCGCAAAGGGGCTTATCCGTGCCGTTGTCCCAAGTCCTTTTGATACAACTTGCATACGCGTGCGTGGTGCTGCTGCAAGCATCGCGGTTTGAAGGTGAAGGCATAGCAGCCAAAGCCTATGCGCGGCGTTCAGGCGCCATGGAGTTATCTGATTACAATATATATATATATATATATATATATATATATATATATATATATATGCGTGGCAAGCAGCAATTTGAACTGTGCAGGCCATCGTCGTGATGGTCTGAGTTTTAAATTCGCTTGTCTGCGTTTGAGGAGGGTGCCATGGGTTATATAAAGAAACAATGAGTAGAACTAATAAAACAATCCTACAATATTGGTTGGTTATAGTGTTTTGAAATACCAGATAGGTCATACATCGAGCGGACACCTGTTACGTCAGCTGAAATGCAGAAGCAAAATATGAGCGGCCATGTCGCCTTGAAGTTGGCTGATCCTCACAGATTCAGATGTCTTAGCCTTTTGCGTAAGTGGACCCACTGCAAATGTCCATCAGGTAGTGATCCACAGAAACGTCTGGGGTCACGGATTCAGCAAGTCACACAATAGCGATGTGCGAGCGATCGCCCTGAAACGAGAAAAGAGCAATGCGGCGTTTTGCTTGCAGAAGCAAAGAGCAGTTGGGGGTGGCAGCATCAATAATGGCGAGGCCATTAAACGGTCAGCGATGGGGGTCACGTCTTCACGCTTCGATCGATGATAGCGCATTCTGCCCGGGTGTCTGGTGTGACAGTTGGTTCGCGCAGCGAGAAGAGGAAACAGCTATGTACTAAGCAACGAACGTCGCCAATACGACCGTAAGCTTTGCTAGATACAGCGAATATTTAGCTTGTTCCAGGCCTTGACAATTTCTTGATATTTCATTAGATCTCAACAGACATTCTAAAGAAGGCAACTGCAAGTAAGTAGAAACTATACTAAACACAGATGAATCGTAAATAGAAAAAATAAATAAATAGAATCTCATTAGTGGCTTTTGTGCGGAAATGGCGAAAATGGCGTCCTTTCTGGATAGCCCACTTGCTATCGGATCTGACGTAAAATATTTCTTAGCGCAACTTCGTTGAATGTCTTAACTGCATTACAGTGCATTTAAAACCGTGTTTTATCGGGTTCTTCCTCTTTAGTGGAATGACAACAGTGGTGTTTATTTATTTTTATTTACTTATTTTACAATACTGCCGCGCTCAGCCGAGAGCCTAGCAGACGGGCATTAACACTTTCTTTTCCCGACATAAATACATGTGTGAGCTACACAAAGAATGAAAAAGCAACAATATTCAACAAAATACAAAGGATAAGGTAGATAAGCTATACAACAGAACACCAAACAAAGCATAATAAATGAACAACAACCGGGGCATATCATAGTCAAAGCAAAAACGTGACGTATTTGGAAACAAACAAGTGTATACATTTTTTTCTAAGCACTGTTAGTTCAACATAAAGAGAACAGGGAACAAACATGAGAAATCGTTAATAATCTCTTGTGATGAGCTCCAGTTGTGAAACGAACAGGGATAAAGAATTTGTCGCTGTTAATGACGAGTTAAGTTCATTCCATTCTCTGATTACTCGAGGAAGGAATGAGTACCTGAATGCGTCATTAGAAAATGAATACTCGGTTAGCGTATGTTCGTGTTGATGCCGTGTTATTCTAGATTGCGAATATGAAATGTACCGGGTGATATCAATTTTATACTGACGGTGCAGCATTTGAAACAGTAATCTTAGTCGACCTTGTTTCGCTCTCGTCGATAATGTGTTGAGGCCTGAGGAAGCTAAGAGACGTGAAGGTGAGTCAGTAGAACGATATTTGCTATGAATGAACCTTGCGGCTTTTCTTTGTACAGCTTCAAGTTTAGCTATGTTAGTTGCTGTGTAAGGAAACCAAATTGTGTTAGCGTATTCTAAAATAGGTCTCACAAATGTTTTGTAGGCCAGAAGCTTAATGTTCGTTGGAGCGATCTTTAGGCGTCTTTTTAGATAAAATAGCTTAAGTTAAGTATTTCTTTGATGATTTGCACGCTGCAATAAAGTTACTGTACTGACACAACTCTTCCAGCACGCAAAACGTGGCTTATTTTCCCGTCGGTGTAAAGCGTAGCGTCTGAGATCCGCCTTTCCTATTCTCGAAGCGTCGCTGGCAAATTGATAGTTTGAGGCCCTTATAAATGCTTTTTCCATGCATGAACTTCTTTTTTTCTTCCTGGAAATCTTTATAAAAGGTTCTTAACGAGAAAGAGCGAGAGAGAAACGAAGAAGGAAAGGTGGGGAGTTCACTCAAGCACGTGCTCGGTTGTCAGGTTCTTAACGGTTTCGCAATGCTCTTACTAGATTCTAGCGGATATTAAGTGGCGTTATTATATTATATTATATGAATAATTAATTAAACGATTATTAACTGCTCAAGCCTAGAAGGCAGGTGGATGGCGTCTGGATGGCACACGAATTCGTGTTATACGGCAGTCAGCCGAACATTGTTCACGAAATGTCACCGCGGGTTCCACGCGTAGCGCACAGGCGAAGAACGTTTTTTTATTACTATTATTTTGTTTGAATTCTGCAGCCCTCGGATGTAGCGGTGTTCGGAGGCATGTCGATGACCTTATGTGCGGGCGTGGCATCTGGTGCGTGGCAGTGGCGACAGATACAGAATCGCAGCTGGCCGTTGGATGTATGCGCACGTCGTTCCAGGAAAGAAGGCGGTCTAGACGATACAAAGGAGGAAGCAGCCCATAGACCAGCGCAGCAGGGGTTAACGCACCGACACTACAGGCTGACGGGTGCCCCTAGGGCTATTCACCTGTACAACGTCGCGCACGAGCTGTTCGTTCCACACAGTGAGGCCCCGATGGAGCCTGGTCTACTCTGCGGTCGGCGGGAGCGCCGCTAAGTCCGTTCGCGAGAAGGCATCGTTCTTTTTTAAAATATTGGTATTATGGTTACTTATGCCGCAAGGTGGAGGTGCTCGCACCGAGGCGAGGTGCCTTTTATCGCGCCGTCTGGAAAGGTGTGGGGTCACGGGCTTTTGAGTCGGGAAGACGTACTGTACCGCCTGGCCGCTGCGATTATGTGCATTTCGAAGAGCAGCTGGTCGTGTCGGCTCGGGTGGTCGCTCGCTGCTACCCATTCGTGCACGTTAATTTTTTTTCCTTCATCACACCTTATCCTCTTGGCTAGCTAGAACAAGTGCGATAACAAGTCCCGAGATATTGATGCTACAGGGAATGAAAAGAGCTATGTTCTGCTCGCGAAATCCGTGGTGAAGATTACTACTTTCTACGTGACAGGCAAGCTAAAGTGTGAAGGTGCCGACGGTGCACAGATCCAGCCCAGCCGAGGATCTGTTCACAAATGAATACCACGTCAAACTTTTGAATGCTACAAAATGTCTCTGTCTGTCTGTCTGTCTGTCTGTCTGTCTGTCTGTCTGTCTGTCTGTCTGTCTGTCTGTCTGTCTGTCCTTTCTTTCTTTCTTTCTTTCTTTCTTTCTTTCTTTCTTTCTTTCTTTCTTTCTTTCTTTCTTTCTTTCTTTCTTTCTTTCTTTCTTTCTTTCTTTCGTTCTTTCTTTCTTTCTTTCTTTCTTTCTTTCTCTTAATCGCAATTAAAATTTATCTCTGACCCGTGCACCTCAGCAAGCATATGTGCCTGTCTGCGCATATGCCCCTTCATGCGTAACCTGCTGTGCTTTCCTGTTTCCATAGTCATTACACAATCATCAGCGCGAAAGCGCCCACTAACCAACCACAGCATGGTGGAGCGCGTGAAAGCGGCATGGGCGACAGCGTGCGGGTGACGGAAGGGCACGTGCAAAAAACACGCTTACGTAAGGGAATCGAGGTCGCGTATGTTATGCCACGCGTCAGCGGCGTCGTCTGCGCGCGTGTCGTGGCAGTAGCCAAATTAAAGAGGGGTTAATCATCACTGGCGTAACATTGGACCGAGCGATGAACCACCGTTTTATTTAAAGGCAAGCACCACGTTCGATGCCCGTCAAAGGAAACTGAAGGTTCGTGTTCAGCGTGTGTATATAGCTCATGCTAGATTACTGAGTAGCAATGTATGCACTCATCCAGTTAAAAAAAAATGTTTGTTCCAAAACGAATTACCAACTACATAGGATGGCAGTGAGGAAAGACTCTCTATAATGATACCTGTACGCTTATTTGACATTGTAACAGAGGCGAGCTAGCATGGTGCACCAGATAGCAAATGACAGCCTGATAGTAGGGGGAGCGCGTATTCTGTAAGCGTCCACCTAGTGGACATGTTCATTTCGTCTGCTGCTGAAGTTATGATTTGCTGGACTTGTGTACACGTTAGAAGGAGACAGGGGCTCCTAGACAATGAGCACTTCAGCAGAAGACGCAATGGACATGTCCACAAGATAGACACTTACATAATACTCCCTCAGGTTACTATCAGCTTCTATCAGCTTACTGTCAGACCGACAAACGTAGACGGAACGACGAGCTATACGTATGTATCTGGTGTGCCTGACGGTAACCGTGAATAGAGAATCCTACCAGATTGAACCTGAAGGTATCGCAGAATTGCGCGAATGTGCCAAGACATCTTTCGAGAATTCCGACGCCAAGTTTGTACCAAGTTTGATTCTTTCTAAATTGAGCTGCCTTGTTCATCGTCAATAATCGCCTCTTTTCTTCCTTGCAATGTTCTGTAAACGTAAAACCTAAACCATTAGCAAGGAAACCAAGGAAGTTACGAAAATCGACGACACTTGTAGGAATTGACACAGCTGTTGAAAATGAAGTTGTGGGAAGTTTTCGCGCGTAGTCCTTTGTACTTGATCAATACGGAAGGCCGGCTGGTCGCATGGCTGACATTAGGAAGCAAGCTCTTTCTGCGCTGCTTCATCCGTATGCATATTTTTTTTTTTTTTGGCTCGTGCGGTGTCATATAGGATGAAATACATTTATGGAGGCTGGCGTTTTACGTGCATTTTATACCGCCATTTATTCCCACCCCCCACCCCCACCCCCACTCTGTCCCCATTTCACGTGTTGCTCATTTTCTCCATCACCAATTGAAATGCGTAAATCAGCCAGCCCGCGAAAGGTTTTCCCAATATTGACAGTGCGCAGAACTTCGAATGTTGCACAACCTCATCTCACATCCTGCTGGCTATATTAGGCTGGTACGCATGCATTGCTTACAGCATGGAACTCCTGACAATTGTACACGCAATAGCAGGGCCTTGTAATTTCCGTAGAAAGAGCGACGACTTTCGGCGATTCCAATGATCGTGTTTTCAGTCGATCGCTTCCTGGCATGTCGCATTGATCGCTGACTTGTTGGAGAAGACATCGGGCAAATTTCCCGTCGCTCCAATGAGGCGTCGCGCTAGATGTTATGTCACGTAGAAGTGAGTATATGCCTGAAAGTTATCACCCAGCAATGAGGCCCCAGGAGTGGAATACGTAACAGCGCGATTTGGGACGATGACATATCGGGTGTTTCAGCGAACATTTTCAAAAGTTAAAAAAAAAAAAAACTGCCTCGAGCAGTTAGCACAAGTCAAGTCCATGAGTCTACTCGAAGAGACCGACATTACTGGCGCAAGAAATTTAAATGCGTAATCACGTAATTAAAAATTTCCTACTTAAGTTTTTAACTAATTACCTTATGACACATATTGCGATTTATAAGTTCTAGCCGGGGAATTCACAAGGCGGATCCACTTGGAAAGAGTTTTCAGGATGACATCAGTTTCGAGACATTAATTACCGAACTTTGCTCAGAAATGCATTGGCGTTCCAGTTAATTTTGTGCTTCAATGCATAAAACGATGTTTTGTTAATAAAGTAAGTGGAACGACAGTGAATTTTTTACCGCAAGTTTGACGGCACATATCCCGTGAATGGTGTCACCCGCACAATTCTTTACAAATGGATATGCCTTTGAATCTCACCCGCTAGAACTTGTAAATTGTAAATTGCAATATGGGCTGTAAAGTAGTTACTTAAAATTTAATTAGTTATTTTTTGTTTATCAGTCGATTATGTGTTTCAATGTTTTTTTGTGCAAGTAATGTCCGCCTTTTCGTGTAGACGAGCTCGTGGACCAGAATGTTGCTATCTGCTACCGGCAATAAAAAAAAAAGGAAAATGAAAGTGTTCGCTGAAACATCCTGTATATCGAAGAGCGTTTACAAGGAGCAGCGCGTACACTATAGCTTGCTCTTCGTCGTCCCAGGTCGCGTTAATTCTTACATTTTGAATCATGCACAACTGACTTGCTCAGCATTTGACGTTGTCCAAGATATATAGCGGCCATGAAAGTGCGCTTGACTGACGAAGTGGCCCTAATAAGGCAGTAAACTGAGCCTTGACCTACAAATATGACCGACTTCGTTCAGCTGACCTATTTAGTATAATCTCTTATCAGATACGGCTGAAATGGCTTATCCAAGCCGTCGAAGTGCATTGCATTATGGCGAGTGCGCCTTTTATATCACTCGGGTAAATAGCGTCAGGTCGTAACCTCAACGCCGTATAACATCCACTTCAACGTCGTGGGCCGTAACGTGAATGATTCTGCTGCGCGCCAGGCGCCACGCAAGGCGTATACGCTCACACGAATACGCACAACTGCGTTCATATAGCGGCCTCAGAATAGCGCGCGGGGCCTTCAAATTCGTTAAACACGAGCACTTTGTTGGGGCTTAGCAGCAGCTTTATTTAGTAACTGTAAAAAAATCGCCTGCCGCGGTGCCCCGGTGGCAATGGCGTTCTGCTGCTGAGCACGATCGAGGTCGCGGGCTCGATTCCTGGCCTAGGCGGCCGCATTGCACAAGTATACAAATTCCAGGAACTCGTTTACCATGATTTGGGTGCACCTTAAGGAACCCCGTGTAGCCGAAATTGATCCGCTCTTCTGCGGAGTTTCTCGCATCGGTCGTTGTGCAGCCTTTCCGCGTTAAACTTTATTAGTAAACTCAACCGTCAATTCTGCGAACGAATTTCATGAAGCGGCCGCCTGTAAGTCGATCCAGCCTGCTACTCTTTGCATATAGCATGTACGCATACACGCGGAGAAAGGGCGCGCCGCCTGCCAGCCAGCTTTGTTCACCGCCGGGCGAGGAACTCGGCTCGCGCAAATGCCGGCAGCTGCGAGCCGCGAGTCTCCGGAGGCACGGCGATTGTGCCGCGCTGGCCTTTTCCCCGTCAGACTTCGTCGTCCCCGCGTCGTTCGATACAGGCGCTGTTGCCGGGCGTCCATGGCCGAGCGCGTCTACGTTGCGACTGTGCCTAAGTAAATTCGCGCAGCGTGGAGAAAAACGACCATTCACGCAGTAAAGAAAGTAGCGTAGATCTTTCTCACAGCTTTTGTACGGCATACTTAAAAATAGAAAGGAAAAAGCCCCTTTTCGCAGGGAAGAGACATCCAGCAACAATTTCAACTTGAACACTGGGTTTTGCTAAATCTCAAATGGGTGTTATATCTTTCGGAGCAACATTACTGATGTTCTCCTGCACACTGTATCGCGCTGCTTACAGCAACGTGATGCGTAAGATAGACTCAAAATGACCTAGCGTATATAGAGCAGCGGAATTGCGGTCAGCAGTAGGAATAGTTAAAATAACGCGCACGCTCGTACATGCACTATATAGATCGTCAAAGGTAAAGTCGATCGCTCAAGACATGCGTAAACAAAAAGAAAGAAAGTAGCAGTTTCGCCCGAAAGGCCAAGCATCTATTGCGATAGCAAAGTAGTGGACAGCTGGCTAGACGATGTAAGAATAGTAGTTTTATCGGCCGCATAAACTTGTAAGCATAGGCATACTAACTAAATTAACAAGCACTGTGTTACGTGCGCATAAGCAAACACGAACACATCTCCCTCGATGACCGCGGAAACTCGCTGTCAAAACTCCGGAGAGAGGAAGAGCGGCAGCAGCAGCGAGCGAATCGACCTTCGTGCTGCGTCTCGCATCAACGCCTACTAAATCGCGAAAACAGCATGCGGCGGGCTGTCCCCGCCGCAGATGGCTTTCAAGATAGAGCCTCCCGGGCCGCCCGCAGTCGAACGCACACCCCTCTCTGCCCTCCCCCCGGATCCTTGCGCGCGACGGAAGACGGCGCGCTTTCTCCCCGCTTCCTCGCTGGCGTGCGCGAGATTGAGCCGCGATCGCCGGCTCACCCTTACACGCTTTCAGTCTCACATACAGCACAGGGCGCACGGCGACGATTATATATCGCCCTTGGACTTTATACGGAACCTCACGGCAACGGCGGAACTGGCCCCCAGTGTCCATACATTTCCTATCGCAATAAAATATGAGACAACGTAGTTGTTGCAGAATAAGGAAATGAAAATCTTTAGTGATACGGAGGTGTAATAGTTTCTGCTTTATTCAAAACATTTAGCGGGACTGGCATTATCATTAAAGGCCGTTTTAACTTTGTCGACCTAACATCGTTTCTTGCTCCAGCTGAAACGCCTTTGGAAAACACATTTCTTTGTGCTTGTTTCGCATAGCAGATTTTGACGTCTCAGCTTGAATTGTTTACTTCGCTCGGAGCTTTTGTCACGAAGAACGAGGGTCACAGCTGTCGGTTCGTCGCTGTTTCAGCTGGTAGATTCACAATAACGGACGCCGCAGCGTTCGATTATAGCATCCACTGCGACACACGCAAACCAGAGCTCTTCTATATAGCGACGCCGCATGTCTCGTAGCACAGTCTGTTCCGTCTAGGAAGTTGAAGTCGTACTCGCTGATGCAAGGCCTAGCGTTCGTTGCACTGCGTCGTTTTGGCGAGGCTCGTCGACGGGAATCCCGCGCTCCTCCCGTTAGAACACGAAGGCTGAATGTCGAACCGCTTTGGAACCGTTCCTACGCGCTTGCCACAGACGCTCGCGCTGTCTGCGACGGCGCCGCCCTTCTACACGCGCGATATTAAATTTGCTTAGTTGTTTCTTGGGGGACTAACGGCGTTGGGGAGCTCAGGAATTGTCGGTAATAAAACTTGTTTCTCCATACGCTTCATCGCTTGAAAGGTTGGGCCCGTGAAACACAGACGCGAGAGAACTTGTCTTTTGGCTGTGTATTCCAATCGCCCGGTGCGCCGCTCTCTCCGGAAAGACCGCGCTGCCCGCGAAACCGTTTTCAAAAGCGAAGATTCCTGTACCACGGCGGTACGCGGCGCTGGTGCACGCAGGAAGCAGCGAGGTAGTCTGCACATAGTGTCTCGAGTCGACAGGTCTCAGCTACCGTGCTGTGGGATCAAATACCGACCTCGGTGGCCGCATTTCGATGGGGGCAAAATGCAGAAATGGCCGTGCGTGCATTGGCTGCACGTTATAAAGAACCCCAGGTGGTCAAAATTAACGCGGAGTTCCCGACTCCCCCTCCCACCTATGTACAATCTAAACATACTTGAGCGTTCCACGAGGAGGAAAAAAAAAACGCTAGTAGACATAAGAGACAAAAAAGATGGCTCTCTTTTCATCACTTTGTATCCATCCCCCAGTGAAGGGTAGGAAACGGGACTTCTGTCTTGTTAACCTCCCTGCCTTCCCTTGCTTCTTTCTCTTTCGCCTGAAATACGTGTTACGTTCAAGCAATACTTTGAAGATATAAATCCTTAAATCTTGAAATCTCGAAAATGTTCGAACAGAGAGGCTTACTTTCATTTAGAGGTCGCACAGCACAGTGTCGATTTCTTCGTTCTCCTCTTTCAATCCACTTTCCCCTTTATACAGTGCAGGGTAGCCTACCGGGCTCAGCCATGGTTAACCTCCCTGCCTTTCCTTTATGACTGCTCTCTCAACTGAAATGCCAAATACTTTTTAGTGGACGATAGTACGAGGCCCTAATCAATCGATTTTCGTTAGCTTATTGATCAGCAAATATCTGGAAACTAGCGGTGTTAGTGCCGAGGTATGTCGTTTCTTCTACAGCCAGCTCTTGACTTGTACAGCCGGTTCCAGTGGCCTTATTATTATTACGGCCAAGTGCCGTCAGTTTCCGGCATTTCGGATGACAGATGATTCTGCAGCATTGGGGTTATTTATACGTCTTAGGATGTTTATTAACTGTATTAAAAAACGAACTGTTTCGATCCATAAGTATGCCCCTTTGCCTCGGCAAAACGGCCTCGTTCGCTTCACTGCGATATCCGCATGAATACTAGAATTAAGACCAACTTACCCAATTTTGGTTTTCTCTCGATAAAACGAGCACCTACCATCAGCGACAATAAGTATCCTGTTGTCATAAGCTTGAATCACTAAAGTCGAATGCTGGATAACCTTAATTGTGCCATTAGCACATACGCTGTACATTATCGCGGCCTTAAATAGACGCTATTTCTGTAGAGACGATATCGAGTTAGTTGTGCTGTGAAAGGATGGTAATTAATTGGTCATGACTGGTGATTAATTTGGTATGCTAAGCATGAAAAGCAGATTCACATAGTGGTGTGGAAGGTAACTGCAAGGCAAACGTCTCAAAAGTTTTGCACTTGTGTCGTAAGAATGCAGGGTCGGGGAGAGCGAAACGCAGCTTCACAGAGTCATGTTACGCAACCAGCTCTGCCATCTTCGGACGTCCGCACGAAATTGGCACGCAAAAAAGACCATTTGCAAGAGCTACAAGCTATAGCCAGAGTCCATCCATAACTATGGTATATATCTAGGAAGCAAGGGTATCTGACAGACAATAGACAGGTTTAGTCGGGCGTCCGCAACCACCCACGTATACGCAGTGCGCGAGGTCATGTGGACGTAGTGAAGCGCGCGTGCACGAAACGGCAATAGTTGGCCGGAGGCAAGAAAGTTGAGAAGGGAATTGCTGACTTGCACGCGCAGGAGCCGGTAGTGTGCTACTCAGCGCCGCCATATGCGAGCTCCTGAAACTGTGTAGCCAATATCAGACGCCACGAAGTCAAACCACATGCCGGAGTTCATATCTTCGGCAAGAGCTATATCGAAAAATGAACTCGCGTGGGCGCGCGAGAACACGTTAAGGACGTCTTGCAAAGCACGCAGAGCCCGCGGCGGACGCTACGCAGCTTTTGAAAAGCTGCTGGCGCGTGCAAGAGACGATGCACGCTCCTGCGTACTGCGCATGCGCAATGTCACCTCCGCGGGTTTTCTGCGGACGTAGAGCTGCTGCGGACGCCCAACTAAAACTGTCTAATCACGTTCCGTGCGCAAACTACACCGCGCGTTGGTGTCACGAATGCAGGCCGAACTGCGCCCACGTCGCGTCCTGCGCTTCTGCGCCGTTCCGCGCGTGCCTTCCTATCACCACGTGCGAAGCCAACGGGCCCACCTGCGCTAAATCACACAAGAGAATCCGCGAAGGCTCGGGGCGGCTGGCGGGCGTGTTTGGACAGCTGTACTACAGGCAAGTATGTCAGCATGTGAGGCCTGCGGGGCGTATAAAACTGAAGCCATATTCCGGTATCGTATTCGCAAATAGCGGTTTTGCGCTGGATGTTCTTTCGCAAAAGTAGCATACGTGCCAACGAATCAGGATCCGCACATTCAAGCCAAGGCTACCGGCCAGTGGGTAACAGCTGTCACGAATGTAAAAGCTTTGAGTATTCGACGCAAGATTCCGGTTCTCGCGGAAGAACTACCCACGAGGAATGCGACCTGATTAGCTTAATCAGTGGAACCGGATGTGTCGTATCAATTTTTCTGCTTTCATGTTACTAATCTTTGTCTTGTCGAATCGACGATGGGCAATGACGGCCATTGTGACCTCCTTTGTGCGCAGTTAGAACCGACTAGCTCGTCTTGTAGGGTGTACAATATATGAACGATTTAATACTACGTAACAGCGAGGCAGTAGCCCTGCGCATGCTGTTACCAAACACAAATAACCTTTTTTTCGGATCGATGTGGCTGTAAACACTGATACTTTTCTGCCGTGCCGGTCCGCAGCGAAGTACCTACGGATTCACTCACGCGCGCGTGTGTTTGTGTATACATGTGCGGGCATGCGTGCGTGCAAGAGCGCAACTTACCTCATTATTATTGATTTGGCTGACCACCACGTCTCCTTCTGTCATCAACTGTATGACCTGTTCATGTACTTGAACGATAAGGAATATTAACTAATTTCCTGTTGCAGGGATAGCATCGATGAGCCCTTAATTCCCTGGTCGAAATCGAGATACACCACAAAAACAAGAATATGCAACGAAAACAAAGGACAGCATATATGTTGTTCTTTATTGCACAGCGTGTAGCCACAGTACGTGAAACTCCATCTATCGTCAACCCCGGAGCGCATTTTCACTTCCGAGAAAATGTGACGCGCGCTGCATGGGAGATCAGACAAAGAGAGACAAATAAAAAGAAGGCAGGGATGTTAAACGGTCAGTAAAATTAACACCTAAATAGGGCTGATCATGTACGTGCGTGTAAACCAGTGTTCCTGCATGCCCTTTAGTAACGTACCTTCGATCGGCCAATCATATTAAGTATGCATTTTAGTGCTCTATCCTTGCCATGTCCATCAATTAATTTTTGTTCCATGGTAACAAGGAAAAGAGGAAGCTCATTTCACACGTGCGTAACAATGCAGAACGCACAAGCGTTTCTTGCTTAAAGGCACCGCGGGGCACACAATCACGGAAACCAGTAAGACAATAACTCAAGGTCAGAAGATACAACACGAGACACCGCGTTAAATACTAAAGGTCGCCTGCTCTTGAGTAAAGTGCTTGAGTAAAAGGCGCACGTGGAGGTACTTTAATGCAGGAAAATAAGCAACGGGCATAGTCAGCATTGTCCGCGCAAATGGTGTCCACGCACACATAAAGACGCATTCGCACATTTGCATACAAGAGCAGCACAGAACTCTCCTGAGAAGCCTGCACTGGGAAGAAACAATCGCCTTTATGGCTGGCTATACTTTAGGCCTAAACCAGAGAGAGAGAGAGAGAGAGAGAGAAGGAAATGAAGGGTGGTTAACCAAGGTTTCACCCGGTTGGCTATCCTATACACACGTAAAGGGGTAACTAGGAGGGAAGGAGAGTCATTGTCATAATACGCTTTTTGAAGACCACCGGAGTATGGAAGAGTGCTTGAGAGTGAACATTTATCGTGAATTAACACATACGTGATTGAAAATTGATCTGCCTAAATCAGCCTCCCTCGGAAAAGTGGCGCATAGATAATGAAGTAGATGCTCTTTTAAGTAAATCGGTGCTACCTGAACGACGGAAAGGGCATGACGATAGACGAAACCACATTTTGTAAGCGGGGGAACGAATTTCACTGACCGGCGCCTTCTTCTTCGCGTATACTATATTAGTGTATCACTGGGATGGCTGTATTTGTAATGTAAGCTCCGACGTGCTCACTTGACTCATGAGTCCCCTCAGTCGATTCCTCACCGTTGACCATTGTACTTCATCGGGTCGTCCTCTGCAGTAGCTCACAATGATCGTCAATGTTTTCTTTAAGGAAACTTGAAACGCTTGTAGCGACGATATACATAACCATGCATTCATCTCGGTGTTTCCTCCGCTCGCTTAACATGCTCACAATCGGAATCACAGTGCACAATGCGACCTTATTAACACCCCCTAGATATGCCTGGAAGGTGTTGCTGGAATTTGAGTGTCTTAATGTAGGCATATGTTCACTTTAGAAAGCATTCGGTGTGAGCCTTTCCCTAAGAATGCACACCCAAGCGACCTTACTTCACACTTCGAAACAATAAACAGGGCTAACAAGAGACTAAGCGCAAGAAGCAAGTGTTCTTATGCGCTTTAAGTATAGAAATATGTCCGCCTGACCTGGTTTGCTTTCCTTTTTATATTTATTCTAGGCGGCGAGGTGGCCAAGTTTTGAAAAGGCGGCCCTTCTGTCATCATTGCGGGACCTTCGAACAACAAACAGACCGTGGGGTAAAACACCGCGGTGGTGTTTGGAACCCCAGCGGAATATTTCCAGCCAGCGGCACCGCCTATTTACTGCCACGGCGCCCTGCCTTTGGCCCTGTATCTCAATTTCTAGCTTGCCCGAACTGAGGCAACTGAACACTCGGGTGCATTGCACGGATGCTTCATGCACCGCTGTGACGACCACTGTGGCAATCCGGTGTGTTCGAGTATAAGCCAGTAATTACGTGGCACAAATTGCCAAGCAACATATATACCTTGGCGTATACATAAACGAAGGAAAAACGTACCCAAGCACCCAGCAAGATAACCCGAAAATGAATCGGACGCGGAATGCAGCAATATTGGAACATAAAGCACTTTGTGGCCATAGTAAGTATGAGAAAGGAGTAATGGTGCCAGCGCTAACGTTCGCAAATGCCGTTGTGTGCTTAAAATCCGATATTTTGTTTTGGTTGGACGTTTACCAAAGATTGGTTGACCAGTTGGCTTTAGGAACCCGCGGTCAGACCACAAGTGAGGCAGTGCAGGGTGACATGAGTTGGGCCTTTCTGAAGGTCAGAGAAGCGTAGAGCAAAATTAGTTTTGAAGGGAGACTCGGGAACATGGATGAAAATAAACGATCCGCTAAAGGGAAGAAATATCTGTACCTACAAATTGTGGACACAGAATGAATGAAGAGGTCAAGAAAGTTGGCAGCCAAGTACAAGGTAATCGAAAGTGTAAATAGACAACCAGGAGTCATCAAAGATAAAGTGAGAGAAGCAAAGACAGTGAATTGGATGCAAAGAATGGAAACAAAACACACCGTGGACATTTACAAGAATGGCAAGAGAGATATTAAGTGGTAGAATCCGTACCATAACACAAAGGGCAGTGCCTTTCTATTTGAGGCTGAACCTGGTGGCCTAATGACAAAAAAATGCCAGAGCAAATATTCGCAACAAGATGACGCATGGGTCTGTTGCAGCACAAATGCGAAAACCACTCAGCACATCCTAATGGAATGCGAAGGGATTCACCCAATGAGACCCGTAGATAACGTACGCCTTCTAGGAGCGCTGAGATTAAAGGTGGACGAAAGCATGAACCGGTCAGCAGTCTAAATAAGCAACATACGTTTAGCGTATTTGTAAGAAAATAAAGGAAAGCAGGGAATAGATTGATAGGATTGGATCCGCTACAGGCATAGGTATAGCGGTACATGGTAGATATATGAGACAGAGAGAGAAAGAGAAAACAACATTTATTAGGACACATTGAAGTTTTAAGAGAAAGAAGATAAGGAGATGTACACAATGTGCTAGAATGAACATGTATGCATACCTAATCAACCCAAGCAGGCTTGTTAACTATTTTTCTCTACCCAGTATCGAAGGGGATGCCAATAAATCATCACAACAACAACAACAACGACGACGACGACAACAACAACAGCAACAACAATCGTGAGAACACCGTGTATGCTTTGCGATTGATTCTAGTTGATATGGCCTTCTTTTCCTTCTTCTTTTCTGGGGGGAGGGGGCAATGAGGATTTAGTTGGCTGTCTAGGTCTTAGTTTGGAATGCGCATTCAGTGGTTCTTGCAAGCCATTATTGGTAGATATACTAGCAAGGTCCTGCTTTGCGACACGTTTTAATGCTTCGGAACTTCGCCCACTTTTCGGTATGTCAGTCCCTACCTACCTCTTTCACTTCAGCTTGTGTCACTGGGTGGTCCATGGTATAATCGGTAGAGCATCGGGCTGCAGTTGCACGCCGAGAGAAACGGGTTCGAAACGAACCGTCGGACCAACTCGGGGCACTGCGTGTGTGCCGCTCTTCAATGAGAATTTTTAAAAAATCGTTTAAAATGTATTCGGCGCTAGGCGACATTGAACCCGTGTCATACATGTTCGCACAATCTTGTCTGTATATACATTCAGACAAGCAACACTCGCGGACTTCGTGGCGCCGCCGCTAAGTGACTATCTAGGAGGATACGCGACTGTTTGTCACAGTCTCGTTTCAAAGGGGATGGTCAGTAAATGATGATCATCATCGAATCGCGATAGAGGAGCCTGGCTGCAGTGCACGCCTCACACATGACGTGTTTCGGCGGTGGCAATACGGCGTGTCGCTTGCCCCGCTTCGATGCCAGTCGCATTAGATGTCGACGGTAATCCCGAGATGGTTTCTGGCCGGAACCTTTATCTCATTCTGGGCGGCTGGATACTTCGCAGCTTCATTGCATCGACGGAAAACTACAGGGCGTATTGTTCGCCCGCAAGGCACTGTAGGTAGGCAGCTCTGAAGTCAACATCGCGTTTTATTGTAGGTACGTGCTTAAACTTACCTACTAACATTATCACATATGCACTCACGCATTTTCTAATGTATGTATGTATGTATGTATGTATGTATGTATGTATGTATGTGTATGTATGTGTATGTATGTATGTATGTATGTATGTATGTATGTATGTATGTATGTATGTATGTATGTATGTATGTATGTATGTATGTATGTATGTATGTATGTATGTATGTATGTATGTATGTATGTATGTATGTATGTATGTATGTATGTATGTATGTATGTATGTAATTCCACATAAGGAAGAGATATTGTGCGTGCTTTTCGAGTAGAGAGAGAGGAAATAATGCAGAGAAAGGCAGGGAGGTTAACCAGAGGTAGTTCCGGTTGGTTACCCTGCGCAGGGGGAACGGTTAAGGGGGATAAAAAGAGAAACAGAGTGGAAGGGGGGGATAGAAAGAAATGGAGACAGCTAGCGCAGATTGCTCGCATGACTTGGGTAGATTCGTGGTTGAAACGACAACGCTTATTAATAAAGTTCTAAAGTAATGGCGACGCTTTCTGCCTTTCTATGGTGATGCATTCGATGTTTCCAAACCTGGCGTGCGTGGCATTGCCTGTTAACAGCAAATCAATAAAAGGCTTTCACTTCGTTCTCGATTTAATTAATTATTTAGTTAGTTAATAATGCACATAAACGGTAAAGATAGCTCGCCCGCATATCAGGGCGCTGCTGCAGCGCGTCACATTCCTTACTGAACCTGCGATAGAAACGACGGGAGGCTGTGCTGTAAACATTCGCTCCACAGCGTACCTGCAAATACGGCTTTTGACAACGAAAATGAAGCACTTCTGGCGAATGCTCGCAGCTTTCACTCGTAAATATCTTTAGACGGCTCCATGGCGCCGGTTTTGGAAACCCGGGCGTAGCTCCTAACGTACACAAAGGAAGAAAGGAAGATAGCAAAAGATACGAAGTCTTCAGCCGCCTGCACGAGCCATTGGATTTCCCTTGATTGGCGACGTGGTCGTCTTAGGAGGTGCACGCGCCCTCCTCGCTAGCCACCCGCGTTGAGCAAGCATAACTATCCTGCATATGTGTGGAGATAAAAATAATAAGACGAATGAAAGCGAACCCGAGAATTGGGGTGAATTTATTAGGAAAGGTACCTGCTTCTTCGTACTCGGGCCTATGAGAGCAGCGCTTTCTGTTCGCAATAAGCGAAGAAATACAGTCCCTCGCAGTCGTTACGGCTCTTTCTCTTTCTTTTATTTATATGATACTTACTTTCAGGCTACACAAGTTAAAAACAACTGGCATTTGTGATACAGTCAAGTTTACTCTCCCCACCTACACCTTCTGAATGGACCTGCGCCGCGGTAGCTAAGTATCTGTGGGCGTTGCGCTGCTGAGCTCGAAGTCGCGGATTCGGTCCTGGGCAGCGGCGGCCGCATTTCGATGGAGGTGAAACGCAAAAAAAAAAAAGAAAACGTTTGTATTTTTAGATATGGTGCTTGTTAAAGAACCCAAGGTGGTCAACATTAATTCAGAGTCCCCCATTACGACATGCCTCATGATCAGGCCGTGGTTGTTGCACTTAAAGGCCCCACAATTTAATTTTACCGTATATATCAGGGAGACCACATCTTCTATGTGGTGTGCACGCACCCACGCTTATCCACGGCCACTCACGCACATTCATTCAGGTTCGCTAGAGCGCGTACCGACTGCGTAGCATAAAGGGTGTGCATTCTTTAGGTGCATAAGGGCTGGAGCATCTACGCCGAACCATCTCTTTCGGAGCATCTACGGCGAACCGCCCAGCGAGGACGACGACGCGAAAAATTGTGCGGCTTTCTAAATGCAGCGCGACCCCTATGGAGCCTCTGCAGGCTCTGTACGCAACTTGTTTATACTGCAGCAGCACCCCACCTGCGTTGAACAGAGCGACCAACTGCGCGCAAAAATGGCCTCGAAAGCTCAGGCGCACAATATCACCAACGCTTTTTGCATGATTTCTACTATGGATGAAAAAATAAATAAGAGTACGTGAGCTTGCAATCGTTAGAGGTCGATTGTAAATCTGGATCACGCTAGACAGCGCGCGGAATACAAGAACGAAGCGACTTCATGCGTAGAAACTGGTTTGCAGCATCAAAAACGCTGCGGTTCACAAAGGCTATGGTGAGCAGCATTTGTGAAGGCCCTATAGACAAAGAGATGCTGTGAAATGCTCAAGCTATCCTCTTGTGGACAGTGACTTCATTAGCTTCTTGTGCATATTGCTATTTGAGTGAACAATTTTGTCTCGCGATAACATCGTGATAACTTTACCGTGTCATTTCTTTTTCCTTTGACTTGTGTTGATCCTCTTCCATCTCATTTGATTATGGAAATTTTTCCACTTTAGTAAGTTTTTATGCGCTTTTCTTAGAACTGAACAACTTCAGCATGAACAGGGACTACTCGAGCTTATCACAAGCCATACGCTGACTCTGTATTGCGCATGATTTGTATATAATTTGCAGCATCATGTCATTTGTGTATGTGTAGAGCGTATGTAGCGTGTTTCAATCTAAGCGATCGTGACAGCTCTTGATTATTTATATTTTGCTGTATTTACGCTGTTCTCTTGTGTAGTCTTTTTGTGTGTGTTATTCAGCTACGATGTTGAGACAGCGGGGTATTCGGTATCTGAAAATCTGATGCTGTCACAGGTAACAAACAGCAACAGGTACTTGAGGACCCTGTTGTGAGCAAGCATTCTTATGCGGTTGCAAAAGTGAGCTTGCTGATCGAGCGAGCGTCTGATCGATGGCCGCATCACAAGGTTGGAAGGGTGTGTGTGGGTGTAATCGTTGTCCTAGGGCCCCCTCTCTGGATCCGCCAGGGGCTCCAGCTGCCTTATTATGCAGTGTTTGAGGGGTTCCTAAGAATACCATCAACGCAGTGCACCTGACTGTGTGGTACACCACGCGTCGCTACTTCGTTATGAATCAAGCCATGTCAACTTCATTTTTTTTTATTGGTGTCGTCCTATTTCTATGTTGTGTCCCTGCTTTCGATGAGTTTCTTGAATTTTTCTGTTTCGTTTGCCAATTTTCTTCTGAGCTTGTTGTCTTTAGCACTTTCCCAAATAATTGGTTGCCACCTCTGTGGGAGACCTCGCTTCGGCTGTGGTGCGGACTTCCACGACGTCCGTCGCGGCAAAGCGCCGAGTGTTGCCCAGGTGCTCCTCGAAGATGTGGAGGCGGCAAAGACTTCCACTCGCGGCGCTCGCTGGTGGGAGTAATGGCATATTCGCGTAGTCATTTGACGCTCCGGCGCTCGTCCCGCGTTACAAAGGTGGTGAGAAAGAGGTTTAAAAGTGCTTTACGGGAATAAACGGGAATGGAAGTGATGATACGGCTCCTCTATCATCACTAGAGCCCGCTTATTGTAGCAGTAATGCTTATTTGCTATATTAAACCTTTGTGGCGCTGCCAGAGCGCCCTCGCTCTCTCTTTAGCTGGAGCATACTTCTTTTTCGAAGAATCCTTCAATAATCTTTGGCGGATATAATCTTCACATTGTTACCTTTTATTTCCCCGTTAGCTTGGACCGGACCGCAGTTGTCGAGCAGGCACGCGGCGACTACGGTGCGTTGAGAGTGCCGAGGCGTACCGAGTCGTATCGGCCCGTTCGCCGCTCCGTACTCTGACCATGCTCTGACACTCTAATAGGTGATGCAGGGGAATGTGTCGCCACGACGACCGTTCCCTGTTTTCTGACGAGGACTGCATGGCACCGGAAAGGAAACGGTGCCGTATCTGCTTCTCGCCGGTTTCCTTCCGATTTATATGACGCGGTCAAAAAACGGGCTGAATTATTAGCACCGCGTTTGAGAGTAGAAATCGCCATACCAACGATGTCATGGAATCTTCCGACGACAGCTTTTTCTGTTTTTACAATTCCTGCCCAATCACTCTGAAATACAAGGAGAGCAACAGCCCCCTGCGGAGGTGCCACCCATATCATTACCCCTGGGTCTGCTAGATTTTAAAAATAAAATTGGTCTTATTTCAATGTGCAGGTAGCAAACCTTACTCATTGCTGCCCTCCCCCGCCCCCCTCTGCCTTTCGCCCTCTCTCTTTATGAGCAGAAGGACGTGCCCTGAAAGTCTTCGGCCCTCTAATCGCGCTCCCTAAAGTGCGACAAATATGAGGGGAGATGGCGCCGTCCGTCGGTTACTTAAAGAAGTCATTGTCGAATATCTCACAATTAATGATTCTCCTTTTATTGCTACTGCATTGCCTTCGGTATATGCTTGAAACTCATGGAACCACTTCGTATATGCGTACTGTTAATCATAACAATTGTTGGGGCTTGTTGTCCGTAAGGTACTCCTTGAAATATGAGGAACGCTGCGGTGGTGGGCTCCTGGATGGTTCTGACCACCCTTGGTTTTGTCAACACTCACCCTGAGCTGGGTGTGAGCAATGTGGCAGCGAGGAAACTATTGAATACCTTCTTTGCCGTTGTCCCCGATACAGCGCACACAGGCAGTCACTCGCGACCATGCGCGCTGGCCCTTCTTGACGACCGGCCGCTTTCGGGGCAGACAGTCCTGGGGCCGTATTCTGAAACGATCCACTTCGACGATATCATCGCCTCGGAAACGCCTTCGCCATCTGTGCGCACTGATTGGCTGTTTTAGCAAAACGGATGACGCAGCTAATCCGATTTTGCTCAACCGGCCAATCAGTGCGCGCCTGACGGCGAAACTATCGCCGGGGCGATAATATCGCCGAAGTGAATCGTTTCAGAATACGGCCCCTGGAACTCCGGCCTATACAGTCGCCACACCACAAGCTGGTCAAGGAACTCTTGAAGTCTTTGCGTCCGAGCGGCCTATTAGAGAGACTATAGTTCTCACGGACGCTAGCTCCCCACCTCCTCTGTGTATTTTTTTTTGTGTGCCTTTGCTTTATCTCCCCGCTATTCCTCGCGTCTTTCGTTTCCCTTTACCCTTCCCCCAGTGCAGGGTAGCAAACGAGAATCTCTACCTGTTAACCTCCTTGACTTTCCCGCCCCGTTTCTTTCTGACTCGAAGCTCAGTTACACGAGCGTTCTGGTACATTCTTTTTTTTCCAGCCGCGACCGGGAGTCGAAAGCGCAAATGCGTGTGCTCATCAGCAAAATAACTCAGCCACTGATCCACCGCATCAGGTGCTGTTGCTACCATCGTACCACGGTACTAAAGCGCTGCACGGCGTAACGGTATTTGCGAGGTTTCCTGCCGAGGTTTCGAGCATCGCAGAAAACCTCCGCTTCGAAGCCACGCGCGGGATCGCCACGCAAGACAGGCCAACGGGCCCAGGTGTCCCTCGTGGAGACAGAGAGGCAGCAACAGGCCTGCGTGACCCCTTTTCCCGCTCATTCCAACCGTCGCTCACTAAAAGCAGCGACATAACGAAACATCAATATCAGCAACAACCACAGCCCGTGCCAGGGTCGCGAGTCGGCGCAAGCTCGGGGCCCTCTCCGGCCCGACCGCTTATCGCTACTCGCGCGCACTCTGCGGCGTGAGACCACTGCTGTCTCGGTCGGAATGGGTGCACTGTTCAAACTGGGCGTACCGTTGTCTACAGCGGGTGGGAAGGCTTCCAAATGCGCCCCAAGGTAAACTCCATCTAAGCGTCCTCGTGCAGCGCAACGAGCGTTACTAGTCGCGTCACCCAGTCAAGAACGAAGAGCCAGCTGCGTGTCCCACAGAAAGAACCCGTCCGGGATACCTCCACACTACCGGCGTTCAGCTCAGTGCGACCAGCGGAACACAGTCCTTGTTCTTGTTCTCGCCCTCGATTAGCTGACGCGGCTCGCAGCATTCGCCTCACTGCACCGAGCTAGTGAGACGGGAAGAAGAAGCGCATCAGCGCCGGCAGAGTTCTCTCCCGGGGACGCCCACCGAGGGAGACGTGTGCCAAGAATGCCGCCCACCTCTGCGGGTTCTCCGCTCCACCGTCTGTGTCATCGTCTCGATTTTATTGCTGCACTCGTTGCTTGCCTGCTTCTTTTCTGTTGCGATCTTTTTTGTCACGTAGTCTGTCGAGGCGCCACACGCTCTCTCGAGTCTGTTCGTTGTCACGTATGCACCGAAGTCATGCCAGATTTTGTGCGCTCTTTTCTTCGTTGCTTGTTTTGCCAAGATATCTTTAGTACATTCATGTTTTTTTCTCGTTCTTTGCTAGCTACATTGTGTTTGTTTGTTTGTTTGTTTGTTTGTTTGTTTGTTTGTTTGTTTGTTTGTTTGTTTGTTTGTTTGTTTAGTCTGCAGCGTCGTCAGGCACTAAAGAGGGAGCGTGGTGGTATCACTCATTTATTAGTTCAACACAATTCTAAAATATTGTGAACGGAGACGAATCAGACCAGCTCACGGACTTGCGCGTAAGTACTTACATGCATATTTTAGAACAACAGGGGTGCATGTCTTTTGAATAACATTAATGTAAGCATGGCGACGGAGGTTGTATTACTATAGGAACGCAATCGCAAGCAATTAAAAACATCTCGCAACTGTTCGTAAGTGGAGAGAAATAACTATCTCACAGTTAGACAGGTTATAAGGGTGCATAAATGACTGGGAATTTTGAGGCGTCGGCAAAGTGGCTATGCATATGCCGTAGTTCAATTCTATAGGCACTCGAGGCATTGAGGAAAAAGTTTACGCAGTGTTTAGCAGTCGATGTTTATTGTTTTGCCTCCGTGGTTATTGGGACAGTGCAAATAGATATAGAGGGGGGAAAATGAGGAAAGTTAAGCAGAGGCGAGTTTCCGGTTAGCTACCCTGTACTGGGGTGAGGGATATAGGGGTTTTAATTAGAAAGAGCGAGAGGGAAAAAGTATTTGCTGCATCTGGCGTACGCTTTTTCTTTTCCAACTATCCTTGACGACGAGCTCTTCAATTTTCGTACTCCATTTAAAACTGTCACATTATAGGGCTGGGGTAGAATAAAACACTGCAAAATGCGTGACATAATAATTTAACTCTTTATTGGGCGCAACATGCGCCCAGCAGCGGATAGCGTGAGCCGAGTCGTCGGTTGTCGAAATCGTTGTACTCCGCGTGTTGCTTTTCTTGGCACAAGTTCGCCCACATAAAGGACTGAACTCCTGCTTCTGGCAGCGCCATATCTTTCACCGTGCCTGCGTCGTGACAACTGTGATAGCAAAACATGCACGGAGGCTGTGGCGTGATCGTATCCACGTCGCGCGGTTGTAAAGGTGTGCGGTGCAGCAAAACCGTCGAGCTGCGCGTTGCCGATGTGCACGGTAGATAAGGCGCACGTTATCACCCAACAGCCGGTCATTTCCGATAAGTAATGTAGGTCGCGAACTGCAGCCGACTGTCCGGAGGCGGGAGGTGCTGATTGCGGGGTTCGTCCTGCTGTTGGAGAACAGCGCGCTCTTGGTCGTTGGTGCAGCTTTCCATCCGCCGCGTCGCAATCGAAGCATGAAATAGCCACGTCTTTGTTGGAGAGCTCCACTGTCTATGAAGGCGTAAACAGGGGACGACAATAGGCAAATGTCGCTTCGAGGCCGGTCAACCTTACGTTCGCGGTCTTGCTGAAGTGTTGAGTGCAGTTGCCTAAATAGCTTCTTCTTGAACCGACTCCTTTCTAAATCGATAAACTTCCTAAGGAGCGTTGCAACGCAGCGCATAGTATGCAATGCTGAATAAGACATAATTTTACTTCCGTCGCTACATTGCGAAAATGAAGCCGCAGTATATGACTCAAAACGCATTTTCTTTCCAACTTTGTCACAACTTCGACAGAACGTTTTGGTTTTAGTTGTTCTCAAAGATTATTTTTATATTTTAGTGTATTCGCCTACGAAGCCCGTAATGTGAATATATTCCTCATTAATTAATCTTTATTTAGAAGGAAAAGACGTTACAAATGTTGCCATTTGTGATTTTTGCTCGTAGCTAAAGGTAATTTAAATTGAAACAACAATTAATAAGCCATAATCATCGTGAAACATTTCTGTTTCAGATTACGGAAGAAAAATATGTTTCGCAGTAATAGATCAAAGCAATAACTTAGCATAAATTATTATCCATGATATAGTTTCACTCTGTGTACAAAGCTGGAGGCACTTTCAAGGCACCAGAGAATTTTGTTAGGAAAAGAATCGCGTGAATCATGAATTCCCACAATGAGGTTAAATACCATGACATTTTTCAGCAGAATCGAAGATGGTCGAAATTACACTCGACGTCTTGGCCGAAGACCGGCCGGAACGTCGAAATGAATTTGTTATTTTTCTCAACGTGGATTTACTGAATACAGGTATGTGTATGTGTGTGCGCGTGTGTTTGTGTGGGCCTGCGCACGTGAAGGAGAGCAATAAGGGAGTCAAGATGCTTGAAGTCATTGTACCAAGAAAAGGATCGGTGCCTCGAAATAATATCATTTTAAAGTTTGTTCTGAACATTGTATATTTAACGAAGGAAGAGACTAACACGTGTCACACCGAATGCGGAGCGTCTTTTCTCTAATGACTCGGTTATACGCCTGAAGTATTTCCGTGGAATACTTGTCAACCGTGTAGTCACACTGTCGTCACAGCATCGTCACATCAGTCTTTATTTGAATTAACAGCCGAAATAATTGCGTCGATTCTCTATTTCCTTCTTTCTCTTTCTCTTTCTCTTTAAATGTGAACGGGCAGAATGCGCTTCGTGATTTTATCCCAGCACTTCTGAGCGTTTGCGATGTCGTGCCTATTCCTGTCGAAGCAACGTTGGCCGCATTATGTTTCTGCTCGTCATCGAATCGAGGCTACAGCGCTGCCGACAAGCAGTCTGGAAACGAGAGGAAATTAATCGCGCGTTAGAGAGATAGGCTAAAAAAGAAAAGAAGGAAACAAAAAACGAACAAACACAAGAGCCCGACCCGGTGGTAACAAGATAACTGAGGCATTTGGACAGTGATTAGAGGCTTCATGTGCTGGAATGTCGACGTCGTAAAGCGACGGGCCCATCCTAGGTATGCAGCATGATGCGGCAGGTGTCTCCGCGTTGGTAAGTTTACAGCGCGGTATAACAGAGCCCAATTGAGAAATTCCACACATTGCTGCACCTTTGTTGTTGCAGCCTCCCCGTGGAGCCGTTCATTCAGGACACCACGCGTAGATAGAAATGTCACACTCGTGGCGACCAGGCGTGATTGGAACGTTGGAACAAGAATACAAATAAAAGAATAACGGTACGTCATTTTCCTGCTGCATGATGACCCATGTTGCGAAATTTCAGAGAAATGGATCGCGTCATGGTGGCGTGTGCGGTATGCATTCCTATAACGTGTTTCACCTCTGTGGGGGTAAAACGTTCTTGAAATTGGTTTGTCGTTACGTAAATGCTTATGGGGCGGGGGGGGGGGGGGGAGGGGTGAGGTGGCAACTACAAGCTTGATCGTTGTACGAGGGTATTGAATTGACAGCCCCTTTGGGCATTTCGGCCCTTTTCCGCAGTTGAGGAAAAATGAAGAAAACTACCGAGGTAAATATTTATTGCACGATACCTTGGCCTTTCTCGGTTGTCTTGCGTTTACATCGTGACTTATGAAATGATATCATCGGCAATGCAAGTTATGTGGACATGTACTATGCGGCAATAAAAAGAAAGAAGAAGGATGGTTTTGTAATATGTACATATGGACTTGACATTTGCAGGAAACAGTGGACTCGCTTGGCGATACTTTTTTGTTCTTACAGTGCTCCTTTTAAAGCGTGCTGGCTTTCTGCCGTCAGCAATGGTCATTTTGTTGTGGGTAATCTGTTGTAGCAGGGCACTCTCGTCTAAGCACTTTGCTCCGAACCACTGATCGCACCGCAGTACTGTATGGCAAATATATATTCCAGATAATATAATTCAAGAAGAAAAAAAAAACAGAAAGGAAAATTGCCCAAGTGGGCGTTTGCCATAGCTGACGTTACTGAAATCGAGATGCTGTGTCGTTCACGCTTCCCGGAACTGTGTCGTTCCGGGAAGCGTGAAAACAACAAGAGAGAGAGAGAAAGAGGAAATGCAGGGAGGTTAACCAGATACCAGTCTCCGGTTTGCTACCCTACACTGCGGGTGGGAGATAGGGGTTAGAAAGAGGACAGATAGGAAAACGTTAAGAAAAACGCACACACGGAGGCACACACACACAAGAGGCGTTCCAGTTAAAGATGTTCACAAAGGCCGGTAGATCGCAAAAAGCGCAATAGGGCTTGCACGGTCTTCTTTTGTGACGGCGTAGGTCCTTTCGATGCTGCAAAATTCTTTTTTCGGATAGCGGTTGGTCGTCCAGCTGGTAAAGTTCGTGGCGAAGGCATTCCCTCTGTGGACTGTACTGCGGACAGGTGCACAAAATATGGTCAATTGATTCTTCATGGCCGCAGTCGTCACAGGTTGCGGTGTCGGCCGTCCCTATGCGGAATGCATAGGCTTTGGTAAAGGCAACGCCCAACCACAGTCTATAAAGAACAATAAGAAAATTTCAAGTGGCCATTGCGCTAGCTTGTTCTACAAGCGAAAAAAAATCGCCGACGATTACGGTACTTCCTAAGGCGAAATTTGAGCGCAGCTTTATACGTGTTTTCATTTCGCGATATATTGAGGCATCAAATCGATCACCGCACCGATATATATATATATATATATATATATGTATGTATAATAGAGAGAGAGAGAGAGAGAGAGAGAGAGAGAGAGAGAGAGAGAGAGAGAGAGAGAGAGAGAGAGAGAGAGAGATAGACCGTCCACGCAGTTGCCGGGAACTTATGCAACCGTAATCTCTACCGGGAAACGCTTGCGGCGGACACTATGCGTACAGGTGAGCTTTCTGGTTGTTTTTGTTTTCTGTCCACTGCACGGCCGGTGCCGCGGATGCGCGGACGTGAGCGCCATCTGACGATGCTTCAAGGTGGCTTCCTGCGGGTTCCTCCTCGCGCTCTCTTCGCTTTCGCCGTCTTTCATCCGCTGCTGCGCTCTGCATTCGCTTTCATCCTTCACTTTGCTCGGTTACGCCGACGTGCGCCGACGCTCAACGCAGGAACGGGCGTCTAAGCGCTGCGCTCTAAAACAAGTCTTCAAATGCCAAATTCTCCGCGTCACCACCAACATGTGTCAGAGCGCCCCGCGGCTGTCCTTTATTAAAGGTGCGCGCAGTGCACCGCATTGCACCGCAACGCACTGGACCGCATGAGACGGAGGAGGAGTATCTATATTGATAACGCACCAGCCTGGCATTAGGGTGTATTATATTGTCCGATCTCGCATACGCCGGCAGATGTGCACCAGTTAATCAGTGGGACACCATAATTCTCCAGCCTGCTGGTGGACCTTTACATGGTGTGACCAAAAAGTTTCGAGGACGTTTCGCCCGTGCCCTGCATGCGACAAGCAGCGCCCGCTACAACATTAAAGGGTGACCAGAACGCTGCCTTGGGCATTGCACATTGCGCCTAAGTCGCTGTGTACGAGAAACTTTCGTGACCTCGCGAAAGTACTTATATCAACTCGGAGTGTCTTCCCAGTCTTCCTCGCAATCAGAGCGGCTTATGTAGCGTGACATTCGTCACGAAAAGGAGAAAGAGGGAAATGGGTTGCGCTCCCCGTGACTTCTATTCGCTTCGATTCCTCAGGATCGACTGATGAGGTTATAAGTAACCGATGGAGAGGCAGTCGCCTGCTTTCGGCCATGGGGACAACGTAAGATCGGCCTCCCGTCTGCTTTATCATTACGGTTGCTTGCCATTCTGTGGCAGATTGCGAATCATTCCACGTCAATGATATTTATTTTTTGCATATGGAGGAATGGAAATAAGTAAAATCTCGTTACTGACCGATAAAGCACTAGTGTGTTTAATGGCGACCAGTAAAATTTGTCTGGATATTCAGTCATCACTGCGTTAAAGTAAGGGCACCGGGATATTTCGAGAAACATTATTCTAACACAGTTTGCGCGCAGCAAGGATAGAACGCTTCTCCGCCGGCCGTCGAGACCCTTGCGTTTTCACGGCTTTCAGCCCTAATAAGCTTTCACATTTGGAGCCGCCGCCTCCGCTCCGGAAGTTTCTTTAGAACCTTATTGGGAACCGACGTGCCCTTGATCCACGTTCCGTGGACACACGCGCCGCATCAATTATTTGATTCGATATTCTCGGGGGCGAAGACGCGTTCGGCTCTTCTGACGCGGAAGCAGCCGTGCGCTTCAGTGGCGGCCATGTTTCGCCACCATCGGTGCAGAAGACGCGGCCAGGAGGGCACGCAAGTCAGCGCCGTGCAGTTGCCGCGCGCTGACGGGGGCGCTGCAGCACATCGTTATTACGTAAAAGAAAACGGCCTTGGGAGAGTTGCAGAGCTGACAACGAAGCGGGTGGCGGAGCGCCTCTCGAGCGGCGACGATAAAAAAAAAAACAAAACAAAAAAAAAACAAGAGGCAGACCAGGCAGGGAGAGTAAGGAGACTTTGCATGTCCACGACTTCTGATGCCCCTGCCACCCGCTTCTGGCGACGCACGTGAATTCTCTGTGATCAAATAAAAGGAGGAAGACTTGGCTCCGAGGGCAACCAGCGAATGACGAGGTTTAATGGGTGACGTCAATCGGTGCTGCGCGCCCTGCAGGAGCGAATGACTGCTCCCGGCGTTGGGTGCTGCAAGCTTTTCTACGGATCGAGGCAGGATGTCGTGGAAAATTAAATTTTGCAGTCGCGGTAGGTGCACCGAAAGGGAACGAGCTCGCCTGCTACCATCTCTTTCAGAACACTGCAAATGTCAACGCTAAATAATTTTTATTCCATGTCCACCAGCATCTTTTCGAGCTTTTGGGTCCATCATAACGCCTTAGCAAAATGGAGTAGCAGGGAGCGCATGCTTCCAACCCTTTACATCCGCAACAGGAAGCTAAATATAGCTTTACTCGTAAAGCGCTCCTTTGAAACCTTTATTCAGTCATTTGACTGAAGAAGGCTGATTATTACTAGAGGAAACCAAGGTATCCCTTCCCTTTTTCTTTTCTTTTTTGTCATGTGATGCCAGCAGCAAACGTACTAGAAGACATATCTGTGAGAACATTATATGGTTGTTTATCACTGGAACTCTTCGACATGAACATGCCTCTTGCTTAACGCCCTTCTGTGGGTCTGCTAAGATGGAAGGAATAGCAGGAGGAGAAAACGCAGAGATTAAGGTTACGCTGGGTTGGCTGCTCCGCACTTGGCGGGAGAGGGCAAAGAAAGTATGGATAGGAAGACCGCTAGCTGCTTTCGTGCTTGCGTGGAACTTACGAAGGAAATGGTCTCGTCACATGACGAGATATTTATGTAAATCCCTCGATACGGGACTCATGTTTATGTCGACGAAATTGCGCTTGCTTTCCAATTCCAGCTCTTTGAAGCCCGCAGAATCGGTGAACGTTCATAGTCAAATGATGGCGCTGAGCGAAGGAAGACAGACGGCTTGTTTCGTTTTTCTCGAGTTTGGTATCCGCCTACGCAGTGCTGCAAGCTTTCCCACTTTTACCAGGACCAACGCGAGACCGGAGGACCTGAGCTCTTCAATGAGATAACAGGCACCAGTTCGGGAAATAAATAATGACTCTAAGCACAAGGATTCCGTACCAACGGATAGTCTTAGTCTTCCTTGCGCTGTTTGGCCAGCCATGCATTCGTACAAACTCGTCCAGCTTTCATTCTTGTAAGACGTTATACATTCCGTTGGCTTCTATATGCTTCCTTAATATACTGGGCAACGCACGGGCTCTACCTGGCACAGCTGACAAGATCACCGGCAAAACGCACGCATGACTATGACAGAAAGAGTCGGGGTAATATAAAGACACATAATAATAGCTGTCTCGGGGCGGACATGCCGTGCTGACAAGAATCCAACGCACATTCTTCAAGTTTATCGCTTTGTGGTAGGACTCGGCACTGTAGCTCCGGCGTTCCCATCGCTGCCCGACCTGCTCTCATTCTTCGAGACGCGGGAAAAAGAAATTAAAAAGGAAACGAAAGAACAGGCGAGGCACAGAGACCCCCTTCGAGAGACAAACACGCATTCAACGCAGACGATCACGTGACTGCCGTCCCCGGCCCTTGGCATGCAGCGCTTCCCTTGAGGTCTTCCTCTTGGCACTGGAGTCGGCGTCGGGACCGCTGCGCGCATGCGCAGTTGCGCCTCGGCGCGGTCGACGCGCGGGGAACACGCCTGTTGCGAACGCAAGCACTCCTTCGCAGCCATCGCTTATCCGCGGCCTTGCGACGTCTGCGTTTTTCTCTCCTGGGAAGACCGCTGGCTGCGACTCTCGCAGACTGCTTGACGGCGAATCCACGATCATGTGACCGAGCGCAGACGGGACATGTGCTGAGCACGCAGCTTTGGTGTCTGTCGCCCCTTTCCTACTCGTTCTCTCACTCTTTGCTTCCTTTTTTATTTTATTTTCATTGCGTAACCTACTTTAGAAGAGCTTCAGCTGCCCATTGTTGGGAGTGCATATCTTGCTCAAGTGTTCTCGTGAGCGAGCATTTTTATGGGATGAGCGTTCGCATATCGTCTTTGTCTCTCTCTCTCTGCGCAGTCAAGCGAAACAGTACAAGCTTAGCAGGATTGGGTAACCAGCACTATTGCGTTTTCCTTGAGACACGTCATGTTCCATATGGAGAGCTATTAAAACCTCTAAACGACCGAGTATGATTGCGAGAAGAAAAGAAAAATTGATTACGAATAGTATAAACCTCTGGCCAAGCGCTGGTACTAGGAAAGGGGAAAGGTCCCCCTCCATGGCTGAAGAAAGAATGAAAAAAAAAATAAATAAGGAAGCGAACTCGCCAAGGCTGGCGCTCAAATCCTGGGCCCGCCCCCAAAAATCATTTTGGAGCACTAAAGCTAAAAAAAAAAAAAAAAGATAGACAGGCTCCGGATCATACTGGTGACTTGCTTATTAATGTAATTTTAATTAGGAGAATCAAGCGTCTTGTGTACGCAAATAAAACGTTTCTGCTTTCGGCGATAACAGGCGGCCATTGTAGGGTGGTTCCTGTGAAGGAAAAGTTTAATGAATGGCACCTCTGGTCCGTAAGCTATGAACTCTAATGCCAGCAAGCCAGCGTCACTAATTCAGAGCTCGGGAGTGCTACGCCGCTGTGTGCGTCTGAGTTTTTACCGAGTGAGACGTTTTAGTCTCTGAGCATGGGCTTCTAAAGCAGGCTTTGCGTAGACACAATGCACAGGCACGTCCAGCAATAAGTGCCAGTGCACCATGCTTTGGGAGCATGTTAGCGAACCCTAGCGTGTCTACCTCCCGTTTCGTGTTTTCGTCTGTTTCACTCTCTTTTGTCCACCATGGGGTCAGAATGATTCTGTAGCTGTACATTAGGCCTCTTCCACAACCCACTGTGTTCCCTTTGGACGTAAGACACCATCATTGAGTCAACTTCGCTCGCGCAATTATTGAGGCGGCCTTCGCTTGGCTTCCTCGAGATTGCTCCCGTACTCTTAAGCTTCTCTCCATTGAACACTCCACCTCGATTCCGTGAATGAATGTTCTACGTGTAGTAAGCTAGGAAAATCCGCTTCAAATGCAGTCGTCGTCATGGCTAGTAAGATCAACGAAAATGTGCCAAAATGTATGGCAGCCGCAGAAGTGAACGGCAGGGCTTCAACAGAGGGGCTCGGCAATGCCGAGCTAAAATTTTGCAACCTGCGCTCTCGTCAACTGGAGGGCAATGCAATGGAGTGCTTCTTAAGCAAGTCATCGACGCTGTAAACGCTGAAAGAAACGTTACTGAAGAAAACTGCCTGCTTCAGGCGAAGGGCGAGGTCCTTCAATAGCCGGAGTCAAGGAAGAGTTTAGTCAGAGCCCATTTGCCAATGCAGAGACTACGTTATATTTATCTTTTTTTTCTTAGTGTGGTTTTATTGAAGGGCTTGGAGCCTTTAGGTGGCAGCGAGTACTAAATATGAAATAAAAAAAAAACCTCCGTTGAACACTGACAACACTAGATGCAGTCAAAAAGCGTGAACACAATGTTGTGCACACGAGTGCAGGATGCCGCGGAAGATAATACAGGGAAGCGCAAAACATGTACAAGTATTTAGAAAATGCACCAGTTGCGTAAATAATTAAACGCACTTGAAACTGCGCGTGAAAACTCACAGTTCACAACTTTGCAGACGGGTGGGCTGCAACTACACAGCATACCGCATAACTACATCCCACGACTAACAAACTTTCGTAGCGCATATATCCTGTGTAATAACGACACTTTTGTGTTTGCGGACACAAAGACTGTGCTTAGCGAATTGTCGGGTCACTGATAAGCCGGAACTGCGCAATGCAATGAAGAGGCGCACTCTCGGCTATAGCTGTTCTTTGGCGGCTTGGCGGTGCACAACTTTTGACACTTTTTGGTACTCGTAACGCTAAATCTAAGTAATATCTAAGCATCAACAAGCGTCACGGGCCTCATATTTTGGGCAGCTTTTTATTTGTTTATAAGATCCGAAGACACTCAAATTATAGAAATTAGAGGCTAAGTGAAGTCGCTAGTTGCTATACAAAGAATTTTGCGATGATAAGTTAGCTTCAAAAACATTGTTTCAAGCTGGAAGGACGAACTCTAGACAAACCCATGTGGCGCCCATCTTTTCAATACTGGCTTACCTGCCACGCTGGCGGATCTCGCAGCTATTGCGCCATATTTCTACCTAGTACTGTTGATTAGAAACTTCATACGTACGTTAGATAGTGAGGTGGTCCGGTAGGCGGCCTTGACACATTTGCGATCGAAAGTATACATGTGACCAGTAGCCGTCGTCTGAACGGTTGTATTGTGCTCTACCGAATACACTACCTCAAAATTTAGCACGGTGCCGACAAACCCTCTCAAGCTTTGTACGTCATTGTTTTATTGGGAACCAGTGCTGATCCAGAGGCGCTACGGCTTATTTGAGTGCGCAACCAAAATATTCAGGCGTCGTCCGGATAAGGAGGCCACAAAAATGACATAACATACGCATTACCTGTATCATTGCCTGTGCTTTAGCTCGATGCATCGAGTCAAGCTCTGTTCACGGCCGTGGGCGTGGCGCTCCCAACGTTCTATAGCATGCCGGTGCCCAGTCAGGTCAGAAGCTGGACATATATGCTTCAAGAGGAGCGTTGAAATTGCAGGCGCGAAAGAGCAACATGCGTTACTCAACACGGGTTCCTCCGCTCACTGGAATCATAAAGAAAGTTGTATTCCTTTCTCTATGCTGGAATGTTTAATACGGCGCTGCTGTGGGCACAGGACGTTTCAGCGGTGACTGATACAGCAAACTTCGTCGCCTCTTGAATTTCTTAAGCATTCTTTGCATGCTCCGCCGGACCAGCCTCACATCGAAGACACCGCATCGCTTACAGGACGCCCGCTCCTGAGATCATATCTCTGGGAGGGTTCATTTTATTGTTTCACGATGAATCTTTTAAGGCCCCGTTGCTGTATTAGAAACACGGAAAACTGCGTAGCGTACCTCTTGGCCAGGAAACTGCAGAACGCCAAACGAATCTCAGTGGCACTGCATCGTCGAGCGAGATAAGCTTCGCGGTGACTAGGCACACTGCTGATATCGTACGTACATACATTTTGCGTATGATTATCGTGCTGCACCGTCGTACGCACATCTTTCGAGTGCATGAACAACGAATTGCTTGATGTGCAACGTCGCGAACTCGAGAGGCAACGTGCGATGCGAAAGGAGCTGCTCTTGTAATTTGATGTTATCATGCCAGCGCGCTATCGTGCCGTGCCGGAGAGCGCTCGATAAAGGTGACGTCTCGTCGCGGAAAGATTTGCGGAGCGAGTTGGGATAGCGACTGGTGTGATTGTGTAAAGAAGCGGTAAGCAAGCACCACGTGTTCGTGCTGAAGCTAGTAGTCCTTTTAGAAGGCATGCGAGGCCTTTCCGACTTTAACTTAAAATTCTGTGGTTTCTCGTGCCATAACCATGATCTCAATATGAGGCAACATAGTGAGGGATTTTAGGTAAATTTTGACTACCTGGGGTTGCTCAAAGCGCCCTTAAATCTAAGTGTAGGAGAGAGCAGCATTCCGGGCAAATTGTTTCCACCGGGTGGTTTACAACCTCCCACTTTCATGTGGGAAGCAATATATCGGTCAAACTGGGCGTTGCCTCAATGATCGGCTCCGCGAACACAACAACAATGTAAAAAATGGCTCCGGTGGTTTCTTGGCAATTCATTGTCGCGATCATGGCTGCAAACCTCTTGAGGACCAATGCACGATTGTTTCCCGTGGCAGTACGCAACTCATCCGTGAAATATCCGAAGCGCAGAATTGGGTGACAAGTGTGTTAGCTTCCCTTCTCTGGCTCTCACAGAAAAAGAACTAAGTTTCTTGGACGCGGCATCACACGACTCAACTATGTTACATGAATGCGCAGTTTATTTTCATGTAAGCGCATGCGCGGTCTACACTGCTTCACATATATAAAATCGGTTTCAGTGGTACAATAAACTTAGTTGAAAGTTTGCGCTTGGTGTGTCGTCCTCTCACGTCCGTGCCGTTTTTTGTTGCGCAATATCATTTGTGTAGGAGAGCTTTTGCGACGTGACACTGCGACGTGACACATGTAGTGTAGGGCTTTCATTGAAAAGCATGATTTGCAAAGACAACGATTGCTCTTGAGACGATCGCAAGGAGAAACACGAAATCGTAGCTTCGACCGTTGCGGCGGCTGCGTTGCAATAAAGGCACAGTCCGTGCAACGTGATTTTGGTGCACGTTAACGGTGCCTCATCTCACGTTAAATCCAACCATTAAATTTACTGGTCAATTAACCAATAAAATAAATCATCTCGTTTCACACACTGGAATGTATGTGTGGGCTGTCGCACTTCACGCGCGGCGTCAGTGCTCCAGTATACGTCGTCTTTCACAGTGCACTGTGAAGCAAAATCCCACTAATAAGGTACGTATGGAAGGAGCAATTGTTTCTTTTTTTTTTTGCGTCAGCAGGAACATCTTTCTGTGGAGGCCCACGCTACAGAATTCGTCACCGCGGCACGTGGAACATCACGCGTCAGGGTAATTATTTATCTTCGCCTCGGGAATTTAGCCAGATTGAAACTTGATGAGAAGGAAATACGATATTTCCCCTGTCGCTCGCCGTCCTAAATTCTTTGTCTGTCTCGCTATGCGCTTTATGGTCTCGACGATAGAAATGACGTGCGCGCATACAGTTGCGTCCTGAAAAAGCGCGTCAATCGCATGCGCAAGCACGCTCGCGGGGCTCTCGTTTCTCGAGATATTTCCATCTTATCGTGCACACAAGGAGCGTCGTGTTACCGCATTCGCCGATGAAACAGTAAAATATGAACATCCGAAAACTCTGGAAACAGATGCGGCGCCACGTCCTTCGCTCTGTTTTCGAGGCGCCGAGGTCGTGAAAGACGCGCCTTTCTCCGTTTATCTTGCGAGCTTGCGCCATGTACACCATAATATCGCGCTTTTCGTTTTCTTTTTCATGAATCCTTTTTCTGTTACGTTCGAGAACGAACGTCATTCGAAATGCCTTCTCCTTGCGCGGAATTGATATCGTTTGACAGTTTCTCTTTGATTTACAGTCAGCGTCATAGTTAACCCGAACCCGCCTTAAGCGCCTTCTTACTTCTCCACTGGAAAGTACATTCCACCGACCGACCGACCAACCGACCGTCGTCGTCTTCGTCTTCGTCGTCGTCGTCGTCGTCGTCGTCGTCATGTATAGCTTCCACTTTCACAGATCGTTCGCTTGAAACAAGCGAAGCTCTGTACATCTTCGTCTTGTTGTATTCGGCGATGATTAAGCACTCTGGTACAGGGCTGTTCGAATGGGATGCAAGTCGGGCACTCACGGAAGAAAAAAGAAAAAAAAATGAAAATGGTACGGGCAAGCCCACATGACGATTGCGAACAGCAGTAACGACTGCGAGCCCCTCGTAGCTTTCATGCGGTTGCTTGATGCCGTAATATTACTAGTTTTGATGGCAATGGAATCTGAAGGCTCACACGGCTCTGATAATGGCGGACGTGTTAAAGAAAGGCACGTATACAGTCAGCACACGAGTGAAGCCTCTCGACTTCTTTCTTTTCAGTGTTGCATAATAATAGAGTTCGACGTAACAGTACTACGGAAACCCGCAAAATGGAGAGAAGTAATTAATTAAGGGAAATTGAGACATCCACACAATCGTAGCAATTGCTGCAAAGGAAACCAATACGATCCCTTAACTCATTATTTCTCTCCGCCTTGCGTGTTTCTGCAGAACTATTAGGTCGAATTCTTGCCTTTGCTTCGAATTGTTGACAAATTTGACTTTTCCCTGCCGTGTGCTAGCCGCCTGGTTAGCTCAGATGGTAGAGCGGCGGCCCCGGAAAGCCGGGTGTCCCGGGTTCGAGTACCGAATCAAGACGAATTTTTCTTCAACTGCGAGGCTTTTCTTTCGAGGAGCCCGTATGGGTTTCCTTTGTAGCAATTGCTACAATTTGGTGAATCTCTCATTTTCCCTTAATCAAATAGTCGATTTCACAATAAAGGACGCCGGACGAACACACGTTGCCCATTACCGTATTTTCGCGACTGCCCAGAGCCGCGGCATTCTGCTGCCGAGCGTCAGGTCGCCGGTTTGATTCCCACCCGCGGTGGCCGCATTCAAGCGGGACCGGAACGTATGTAGAAACGTTTCAGAACTCCAGATAATCAAATGTAATCCAGAGATTTCCACTACACGGTGCCTCCGATATAGTCCATACGTTGCCTTAGGGTGTTAAACCAATCACGCATTCCGTCTCTTCAAGGCCGAATCTGCCTCCGGACATCGCTCATATCACGGGAGGAATTCATATGCCTTCGGATCAGTAGCATCAAAATAAGTGACCGAATGCACGCTTTATTGTACGGGCAATGACTCACTGGCGTAATCGGGGAAGGAGATGTTATGAACTTGGGAATACTAGCGAGAAATAAAAAAGAAACGACAGTAGACTGGGGCACTGACATCCTGGCGCCATTTCGGAGGACTCCGGTTCCATTGGCGAATTCCTAGTGGGCGTGCCGCTCGTGAGTATCTGCTAACCGAATGAAAAATTATTTACACACTTTTTGAAAGTCTGCGTCGTCCATTGCTCCCATTTCTGACATTCATTGTATCGCAGCGTTATCGCACAAACATGTGAGCGCAACCTGTTTACGCAACCTGTTTGCGCAACCTGTTTGCGATCTGCATCTATGCTCGCATATCATATACGTCTGCAATACCATCACTAGACTTGGGCTGCTCAGTGGGTGCGGGTGAACTTAGTGGATTAGAGGCATCCCACTTTCGCCTCATCAGGCCTCCTTGTTTATCCCACTTAAGAACGTTACTGGTAACAACATGCTAGCGCCACATTTGACTGTATGACACGTTGAACCCTCAGACGCGCGCCATAAGGGAGATGACACCCGGCCGGCCAAGCTTGAGCTTTGGCTGGCATACATCTTCAAGGTCTAACTGACCTGTAGCCAACACAATTTTTCTCCTCCTCCTCCTCCTCCTCCTCCTCCTCCTCCTCCTCCTCCTAATTATACGTGTCGGGCGTTGTCCTTGCAACATGCTCTTAATCAGTACATTTTGTGTGTCAGGCCCAACGCTCACACCAATTTTTAGTGCTCTTTCCTCACCTTTATTTTTTCTTTTCATTTTTCCCGTCTCTCGAGTAGCGTGAAAGAGACAAACTATTCTCGGTTAACTGCTCCACCCCATCTTACCATTAAAATCGCCCTCTACTCTCCATCATGGTGAGTTGGTATGACGACATGGCTTAGAGAACAGCGCTTACAAACCATTTGGCCGCACATTTGGCCGCGCCGTTGTCGTGCTATGACCGCGCTGAAGCCAGCGGAAATGTGAGCGGCACTCCTTTCGTGTTTCTAGACGTGAATAATAATAATAATAATAATAATAATAATAATAATAATAATAATAATAATAATAATAATAATAATAATAATAATAATAATACATTCTAGCAATTGTACAGGTCGCTCATTCTGTTGGAAGCCTGCTCGGGTTCTCGCCGCGATATGGCGGCCTTTCTTGTTCCTCTTCGCTTCGCTGTGTAATTTATGTCTTTAATGCGAAAGCGTCACATGCAGCGAAGAAGCCGGCGCCTATCGTTTGGACAAGATAGGAACGGCACCTAAATTTTCAGCGGCTGCGTCGCCACGTCACGAGTGCGCCTCGACGGTGCAGAGAGGGCGAAAGGGAACACCCGCTAACCGATAGCGCGCCAGGTGTTGCGTGAAGGGAGAGGGCATCGCCGCGACGCCACGTCACCCTAGCTCTCGCACTCGGAAGCTTGTGTTATCTGCACTTTCCTTATCCGCGCAAGCTCTCGCCTGCGTTCTAACTGCGCCTCGGTAAGGTCAAATGAAAACGCGCCGAGCAGGTAGCAGGCCTGTGCACTCTGCTTTATGACGTAATGCAAACCGAAATTTCCATTGTCAAGCCGGGCGTGACGAAAGCGGTGACGTCAAAATCACCACGGTTTACGCGGGAGCGTACCTGTTAGATTCTATGGCAGCCGGGAAACGTAGCACGAGGTGACGGATAGATGTACAGGGTCGTTCAAAATATGTGCGAACGCGCGAAGCGTGGCCGCGCTCCGCGGAGCGTCAGCGCATCCGGCGCGGTCGCGCATCGAAACAATGTGGCGCAGGCGCACAGGAGTGTGGAGGCGGTGCTTCGTGTCGTCTGCTACAGTGCTGAAGCGCACCGTGCTTGCTTTGCTGGGAAGCGCACCTAACTCTGTGCTGGCAGCACCCAGACGTGCTGAGATGGCACTGTCGCATTTTACTGATTGCAGCGCGTTGTTCAGTCCTATGGAAGGGTATCAACTGGCAGAGGGAGCTAGCTTGGGCACGGCAATCTCTTATCCGCTGGCGCGGCTAATAAGCTGCTGCAAATAAGTGCCAAGCTAAGCGACTGCTCCGTACTAGTGAATGATTCTCGGATGATTTGTCAAAGCACGATCCACAGCACATTCCTCATGTTCATCGGCTTACGAACGTCAAGCTATCAGTTTTAAAAGTAGTGATGTCACTTCTTTCTTTTCTTGCTTATTTCTTATGCTGCCTCAGTAATAAAAGCGGTGTAACAGTCGAGTAATGCATTTTTCGCCGAACCTTGGTAGAGCAAGCGATGTCTCGTGTTCCGGAGTGCGAAAGATGGCGAATTGTAGCGCTAAGCCTCCAAGCATACTCTCAGAGGAGGATAACAATGCTAACAAATCGGCTACTTTCGACCGTGAACCGGATCGTTCGGGCATACCGAAAGCAGCGAAGAATCAAGGATCATCCGCGGACAGGCCGTCCCAATGTCACCAATGAAGACGACGACATGAACATCGTTGCGGCCGCTGTGGACAAGCCCACTGCCAGTGCGACAGAAATTAAGAACACTGTCGGGCTTCTGGGTGTGTCGAACGCAACAGTGAAGCGTCGCCTGCGCGCGGCTGGCCTCAGGTCAAGAGTAGCTGCACAGAAGCCACTTGTGAGCGTGAAGAACAAGGGGACGCGCCTGGCATTTGCCCGAGATCATCAGCAATGGACAGAGGAGCACTGGGGAAAGGTGGTCTTTACTGACGAATATGCTTTCACGACCCGATGGGACCAGCGTCAGCGAGTCTGGCGGCTTGAAAACTGCCGGTAAGTGTAATCATTTAAGCAATTGTATCCTAAAATGAAGGATCACTTTAGGCACTAGTATTTAGTGTTATTAAGCTTTAAACGTTAATATGCTTGTTCTAACAAGTATCTAGAATAATTTTTTCAGTGGCCTAACAACTGCAGCTTTGCAAAGCGCGTACATTAAGCAAAATGTCATGTTAAACTTCGACAAAAATAAAGAAATTCTCTAAAATAACGGCAAAGCTATAATCAGTGATGAACGCTGAAACCATAATAACTAGAGTTTCAGAGTTTGCGTCAGTTACGGCTGAAATCTATTAACATCGAATGTTATAAGCTGGCGCGAACATTTAAATTGCGCAGAGCATATTGTTCAACAAGAGATATGGAAATGAGGAAAAAGTGACTGTAGCATCGATTAATATTAGGAATACGTTAGTGGGAAAGGAGGCTGCTATTGCCCTAGTGTGCGTCAGTACCAAAGCCAAGATCATCTTGTCCGACAGTAAGGCAGCTGTTCACAACTTTTGTAAGGGGGTGGTCTCCAGTCAAGCCGCCAAATTACTAAGAAGATACCCCTCAAGCAGGAACGTCTCCCTCATATGGGTTCCTGGTCATGAGGCATTCCGGGAAATGAGGCTGCTCACAGCCTCGCTCGAGAATGATACATCCGAGCTGATCTGGAAGTGCCCCTGAGTGGGAATAAAGACCCTCTCATGACGTATGAAGAAAAAACCGTAACACCTAGATTGGATAGGAGAACACTCTCACTTCGGAATAGGTCACTCACTCCAAAGAAGTGCAGGGCCTGCTTCAGGTCAGCAGATTCTTTCCGTACTCTATACTGCACGATGAAGACACTGGTAGCCTGAGCTCTGCAGTAGCTCCCACAGAATGACTTCGCAAAATCACTTAATTTGGGAGTGTCAGGATTTTCCTGGGGCTAAATCACAAAGCATCCCAGACCTTGCCACCTGGGAAGAGCTGATCCGTAGCCAGGACCCGGATCAGCAAAGACTCATCATCGGTCAGGCGGAGACAGCTTACTACAAGAATGTCTCCGCGGTCTCCGGTGCTGAGCGCCGGCCGGGAGGCACCCCCTTCTAATTGCTGCCCCCGACCATGAGGCCCCATTATGACGGAAATAAAGTTCATTCGTTCATTCATTCATTCATCAAGAAATAGTTGCCGATAGAGAGCCAATTTTTACACTGTGGCATACGTAGGAATCATGCTTTGCCTCAGTCTCGGAATATTTGATGATCCCGGAAAACAATTGAATTCATAAAAGAATGGCCTCGTTCGCAATTTTTTGTATGATTGTGTTAGGTTAACCGGTAATGGCCTTTAGACAATCCTAAAAGATAGTAATTGATATTTTTGTTCCTTATAGCTTGCCGGTTGCACCTGCATTTCTTACCAACACTAACAAGTTTTTTTTTTCGTTTTCTGCAGGTATATGCCTGAGTACATGCAGCAAGTCGCTGCCAGCGGCAGGTCCGCTGTGAATGTTTGGGGCGCTGTGACCGTCGAAGGCCTGGGACCCCTGGTTCGCCTTGAGAGCCGCTTCAATGGAGAGGCCTACTGCTCAATCCTGGAAGATGTGCTCATCCCGTACCTTCTAGGAGGACCATTTCCGGACGGCGACTTCATTCTGCAGCATGATAACTCCCCAATACACAAATCGAAAAGAGTTGCTGCATTTCTTGAGCTCCGCGATATCGCAGTGCTGGAATGGCCTGCTCACTCTCCTGACCTAAATGTTATTGAGAACGTTTGGGGCATCATGAAGAGTGCTATGACCGGTCGACAGCTGCATGGCCTCTCAGCGCACGCACTATAGATTGTTGTTCAAGAGGAGTGGGAGTGGCTGAGGTCCAATACGAGCCTTTGTAGATCCCTATACAGGTCCCTCCAGAACAGGATGAAAGCCGTCATAAATGCAGGAGGCGAACCTTCCTGCCACTGACCTTGGTCATGGAACTCGTTGAAGAGCAGCACATACGAGAAAACAAAACTCCACGCCTGAGCAAACCCTCAACGAACTGGGTGGATAATGAATTTTATTTGCTACAATCAGTTTTGCGTTCTCAATTAGATGCTTTATCATGATCTCAAATTTTTTTTTCTCCATGAAAGGATACCTGGTGTGCGGGGTTGTAGTTCTCCCGCCAGTTGTCGGTTCTGATAGATGGTTGCTTGTTTCGTCACGTTGGCGATTTTTAAATGCGTACTGTATTCCTACTATGTGTAAAATGTCGGATGAGGAGCACCGGCACCTTCGGCGTCTATAGCAGGATACAATCTAAACTTTTGATGCGTTATGAACGCGACTGTGTGCAAACTGAATGCGCACATTTTTCTGGGAGCGTGAGGCACGTAGGATGTTTTTCTCTCTTATGACGGAAGTAGTAAATAATATTTCCGGACACACTGCGTAGGGTTCAGGGTAAACTAAGTGAAAAAGAAAGATGGCAGCAGAAAGTCAAAGGCAACCGGTGCAATGCTTGAGCGGGAGCCTTAGTTCGCTATGCAGAGTAGGGTTGTGAGTAGGGTTTTTCATCGTTTACATTTTGATACAGCAATATTCAGCCAAGTAAGACAGAGCATCGCTTTTGTAATACGATGCGTAATGCGCTTCTTTGAAATTGCAATTCAGTTCACTATCTTTCGATTGTTTACTTAATAATTCTTGGCATTTGGGAGTTCCATGTCTATGTGTTCTCGCATTTTGTACGTTTTCACATCCCCGCAAAATATTAGCACCTGGTATTTTAATCCGCAAAACTAAGCAATCTCGTGATGGAGAACTAAACAAATGCTTCTTTTCGACGCGATAAACTTGACTGTGAAACGGTACACAAAAAACTGCTAACAGTATATATCAGTGGGCCGTCTGGCATGAGCAATCACAACAGTAAATGAAATAAGCTTTTTATGTTTGACAACAACAATGACCGCAGAGGCATTGAAACTTTAAAGCTAATTATTTCGTCTAAGATTTTTCTGTTGTGAATGAATTCTGTGTGCCGATCTTGAATGTGGTTCCAGCTAAAGCCTTCAATCAACCTAGGTGCAAACGCTTCATTTTGTCGCTTTCATTCCTTGAGCCATTTATTATGAGGACTCTGGCCCTAAGTATCCTGCTGCAAGGAGCGTTTAACTGGCATATATCCCAAGCGCCGCGTTCTATTTATTGCCACCGTCACCACCTGAGACGAAAATTTTCGACTGCAAGCCTATAGCAAATGTGCTTCCTGCAATAAATATTTGTTCCTGATTAGGCCCCTTCCGCGCGGTTACATACGGCTGTTCCCTTAGCGTTACGCTACGGCACACCACGTTCGAAGAAAGTGATGCTGGCAGAAAGCGTCAGCTAAGACAGGAAAAACACGCTAGTGGCTCGGCAACAGAGAAGAAATAATTCTAATGAGGCATTTCAGTGCTACGATCAGGGTCCTTTGACTTATGTCATGAGCTACCAACCAAATACATTGTTGTTCAGCCTTCTTAATGGTGCAAGTAAGGATGTCTGGAGTAAAGAAAAGGTCACACGATTGTACAAATTTACATTGATACGTTTTCTAAAAATCGTACGAGCTTCGGTGATTTCTTTCATTTCTAAAGTAAAATTCCAAGTAGTGTCAAGCAATCTGCGGGCTCATCCGCTTTAGCTGATCATGGACCAAGAAGAGCAATGCTGAACCCAACTCCGTGCACACAGTTTAGCAGCTCTTGCTTAAAACATCTAATTCGAATTAGGAAGAACGCACAGAAAACAAAGCTGTGCTCCGTTACCTCACGCCGCCTGCAGAGTGCGGCCAAGTGCTGAGAATGTTTCGCTGCGCCAGCTCTGTAGGGAGCGCCTGACCTCAGAGCCGGTGGAACCAAGTTGGATCTCGGCCACTGCGGCCCTGGTTTGATGGAGGCGAAAGGAAAGACGGTCATTTAATGTGCTATATCCGTGCATGGCAAGAATCACCGAGGGTCGAAATGATCCAGATCCCTCTACTACGTCGACATCTCCCTTAGCGTGAGCCGCTTTTGAGCATTTAACAGCATAAACTAAGCCACACTAGAGCTGAGAAATTTTAAACAACGCCTGCATTTAACCGAGAACGCTGCACTGCAAACACACGCTGCTGAGTTGCCGCATGCGGAACAACAACGCGCTGCAGTCAGTAAAATGCGACAATGCCCTCTCGGCACGTCAGGGCGCTGCCAGCACACAGGTGCGCTTCCCAGCAAAGCAAGCACGGTGCGCTTCCGCGCTGTAGCAGACGACACGAAGCACCGCCTCCAGACTCCTGTGCGCCTGCGCCACATTGTTTCGATGCGCGGCCGCTCCGGATGCGCTGACGCTCCGCGGAGCGCGGCCACGCTTCGCCGTGTTCGCACATATTTTGAACGACCCTGTACATGCACCGGCCTTGTGCTTCTGCACTTGTGTTACCGCGTCAAGCAGTCCGGAAGCGCTTGACAGCGCTTTAGGTTTCTCGGACAGACGCGACCCGGGGCTTCCGTGTGCGACTGTTTCGTGTTTGCCCAGGACGCGGAAGGGAAAAACTGCAGAATAAATCAACTTCAACACTCAGCAGCATGTTTTGCTTTGTTTAGCTGTTGTAAACAAGGTGTTTCGGTTTTCTCTTTCTGCGCTTAAGCTAACGCGTATGAAAATGAGGGTTGTTTTTGGGAGCGCTCTCACTTGTACGCGCTTTGCCTCCGTAGCTTTCCATTCATTGCCACAGAAAGTTGTCCGCGAGTAAGGACTTTCAATAAAGTTTTGTCTCTGTCTCTCTCTTTCCGCGAGTATATGTAGGTATACGATAACTCCTTTTAGTCGAGGAGGCTATGGCGCATGCGAAGTTGGCGCCTTCATGGTGCTGAGTTGCGGTACAGCGGATCATGTTGAATGAAAACAGTCTTTCAGAGAGAGAGGGAGAGAAAAAAGCAAGGATAGGAAAGGCAGGGAGGTCAACCAGAAGAGCATCCGGTTTGCTACCCTACACTGGGGTGGGGAAAGGGGAATAGAAAGAGGGAAAGGGTCGAAAGTGTTCACTGAGTGCGTGTGGGCGGGACACTATATGCACAGGGACACTATAAACGGTCTCGTAAGCGGTGCACTTCAAGTATTGCACTAATGCACGATTCGCTTTTCGTGCCAGTGACGGGTGTGGCCACGGTCCGAGTATCTTTGACTAGTTGAACAGTCTTAAGTCCAGTCGGTGTAAGGTTTCGCGCAGAGACTTATGCCCTAAAATATACCCATGTTAGTTACCCAATTACGTACCCAGGCGTAAATCATCATCATCATCATCAGCCTAGTTACGCCCACTGCAGGGCAAAGGCCTCTCCCATACTTCTCCAACTACCCCGGTCATGTACTAGTTGTGGCCATGTTGTCCCTGCAAACGTCTTAATGTCATCCGCCCACCTAACTTTCTGCCGCCCCCTGCTACGCATCCCTTCCCTTGGAATCCAGTCCGTAACCCTTAGTGACCATCGGTTATCTTCCCTCCTCATTACATGTCCGGCCCATGCCCATTTCTTTTTCTTGATTTCAACTAAGATGTCGTTTACCCGCGTTTGTTGCCTCACCCAATCTGCTCTTTTCTTATCCCTTAATGTCACACCCATCATTCTTCTTTCCATAGCTCGTTGCGTCGTCCTCAATTTCAGCAGAACCCTTTTCGTAAGTCTCCAGGTTTCTGCCCCATATGTGAGTACTGGTAACACACAGCTGTTATACACTTTCCTTTTGAGGGATAGTGGCATCCTGCTGTTCATGATTTGAGAATGCCTGCCAAACGCACCCCAGCCCATTCTTATTCTTCTGGTTATTTCAGTCTCATGATCCGGATCCGTGGTCACTACCTGCCCTAAGTAGATGTATTCCCTTACACCTTCCAGTGCTTCGCTACCTATCGTAAACTGCTGTTCTCTTCCGAGCCTGTTAAACATTACTTTAGTTTTTTGCAGATTAATTTTCAGACCCACCCTTCTGCTTTGCCTCTCCAGGTCAGTGAGCATGCATTGCAATTGGTCTCCTGAGTTACTAAGCAAGGCAATATCATCAGCGAATCGCAAGTTGCTAAGGTATTCTCCATCAACTTTTATCCCCAATTCTTCCCACTCCAGGCCTCTGAATACCTCCTGTAAACATGCTGTGAATAGCATTGGAGATATCGTATCTCCCTGTCTGACGCCTTTCTTTATAGGGATTTTGTTGCTTTCTTTGTGGAGGACTACGGTGGCTGTGGAGCCGCTATAGATATCTTCCAGTATCTTTACATATGGCTCATCTACACCCTGATTCCGTAATGACTGCTGAGGTTTCGACTGAATCAAACGCTTTCTCGTAATCAATGAAAGCTATATGTAAGGGTTGGTTATATTCTGCACATTTCTCTATCACTTGATTGATAGTGTGAATATGGTCTATTGTTGAGTAGCCTTACTTTACTGCCTGGTCCTTTGGTTGACAGAAGTCTAAGGTGTTCCTGATTCTATTTGCGATTACCTTAGTAAATACTTTGTAGGCAACGGACAGTAAGCTGATCGGTCTATAATTTTTCAAATCTTTGGCGTCCCCTTTCTTATGGATTAGGATTATGTTAGCGTTCTTCCAAGATTCCGGTACGCTCGAGGTTATGAGGCATTGCGTATACAGGGTGGCCAGTTTCTCTAGAACAATCTGACCACCATCCTTCAACAAATCTGCTGTTACCTGATCCTCCCCAGCTGCCTTCCCCCTTTGCATAGCTCCTAAGGCTTTCTTTACTTCTTCTGGCGTTACCTGTGGGATTTCGAATTCCTCTAGGCTATTCTCTCTTCCACTATCGTCGTGGGTGCCACTGGTACTGTATAAATCTCTATAGAACTCCTCAGCCACTTGAACTATCTCATCCATATTAGTAACGATATTGCCGGCTTTGTCTCTTAACGCACACATCTGATTATTGCCTATTCCTAGTTTCTTCTTCACTGTTTTTAGGCTTCCTCCGTTCCTGAGAGCCTGTTCAATTCTATCCATATTATAGTTCCTGATGTCCGCTGTCTTACGCTTGTTGATTAACTTAGAAAGTTCTGCCAGTTCTATTCTAGCTGTAGGGTTAGAGGCTTTCATACATTGGCGTTTCTTGATCAGATCTTTCGTCTCCTGCGATAGCTTACTGGTTTCCTGTCTAACGGAGTTACCACCGACTTCTATTGCGCACTCCTTAATGGTTCCCATGAGATAGTCGTTCATTGCTTCAACACTAAGGTCCTCTTCCTGAGTTAAAGCCGAATACCTGTTCTGTAGCTTGATCCGGAATTCCTCTAGTTTCCCTCTTACCGCTAACTCATTGATTGGCTTCTTGTGTACCAGTTTCTTCCGTTCCCTCCTCAAGTCTAGGCTAATTCGAGTTCTTACCATCCTATGGTCACTGCAGCGTACCTTGCCGAGTACGTCTACATCTTGTATGATGCCAGGGTTCGCGCAGAGTATGAAGTCGATTTCATTTCTAGTCTCACCATTCTGGCTCCTCCACGTCCACTTTCGACTAACCCGCTTGCGGAAAAAGGTGTTCATTATCCGCATATTATTCTGTTCTGCAAACTCTACTAATAATTCTCCTCTGCTATTCCTAGAGCCTATGCCATATTCCCCCACTGACTTGTCTCCAGCCTGCTTCTTGCCTACCCTGGCATTGAAGTCGCCCATCAGTATAGTGTATTTTGTTTTGACTTTACCCATCGCCGATTCCACGTCTTCATAAAAGCTTTCGACTTCCTGGTCATCATGACTGCATGTAGGGGCATAGACTTGTACCACCTTCAATTTGTACCTCTTATTAAGTTTCACAACAAGACCTGCCACCCTCTCGTTAATGCTATAGAATTCCTGTATGTTACCAGCTATTTCCTTATTAATCAGGAATCCGACTCCTAGTTCTCGTCTCTCCGCTAAGCCCCGGTAACACAGTACATGCCCGCTTTTTAGCACTGTATATGCTTCTTTTGTCCTCCTAACCTCACTGAGCCCTATTATATCCCATTTACTACCCTCTAATTCCTCCAATAACACTGCTAGACTCGCCTCACTAGATAGCGTTCTAACGTTAAACGTTGCCAGGTTCAGATTCCAATGGCGGCCTGTCCGGAGCCAGGTATTCTTAGCACCCTCTGCAGCGTTACAGATCTGACCGCCGCCGTGGTCAATTGCTTCGCGGCTGCTGGGGACTGAGGGCCGGGGTTTGATTGTTGTATTCATATAGGAGGTTGTGGCCAAGTACTGCACCAGGGTGGCCAATCCTGCTCTGGTGAGAGAGTGCGTTACCGGTTCTGGTCACCGGGATCAGGCCGCACTCCAGGCCTGTTTGTGCAATTTTCTCAACACACGGTTTTTTTTTTTTTGTATTTCCCGGTGGAGAATTGCGCGGCACCGGGATTTGAATCACGGTCCTCTTGCACTGGAGACGGATACTCTACCGTCCCCGCAGGAGTTAAATTAAAAATTGAATTATGGTGTTTTGCGTGACAAAACCACTTTCTGATTATGCACGCCGTAGTGGAGGACTCCGAAAATTTCGACCACCTGGGGTTCTTTAACGTGCACCTAATTCTAAGTACACGGGTGTTTTCGCATTTCGCCCCCATCGAAATGCGGCCGCCGTGGCCGGGGTCCGATCCCGCGACCTCGTGCTCAGCAGTCTAACACCATGACCACTGAGCAACCACGGCGGGCCCCGCAGGAGTTGTACGCCTCATTTAACCTACAGTGGTGCCCTATTTGATCAGTCAAGGTGGACCAATCTGAGCTCGGTTATACCGCATGGATGGCACTCGGCTAGAGAACCTGGTATTTATGACCTGCACATGTGTGGCCACACATAATTGAGGATATATAATTTTTTTTTAGGAGGGTTTCCGTACAGTGATAAAAGGAAGGAAAATACATTAAAAGAAAAAAAAAGGAAAAAAAAGGAACATAACATGTGATTTGAACTCGTGATCCTTCAATGTTGCCCGGAAAGGTAGCTCAGTCGGTTGGTTCGTCAAGCCAACGGTTACTTTCAAGCGCCAAAGCTCCTGCTCCGAGCTTCATACTTATGTGGAAAGGGACTGATGTTGTCCGCGGCAGTCGATTTTTGCTTATTATAATAATAACCCTAATAGGACTTCTTTCAAAGAAGAAAAAGAGAAGAAAAAGAAAAGGGAAACGGCTCAGAAGGCTATACTACGAGAGCTATGACTGATACTTTTCTATATATATGTATTCATCTCATCTATGGGATCGCATGCGCGCGCTGTTGGTTTTAAAGCGCAACCGTGGTAGGGAAACGGAAGGCGATATAAGCATGCGTGTCCATGATACGCACACGACAAACTGCCTTACAATATTTAGAATTGATATATATATATACACACACAAAAGCCAATATAGGCTGCTCGACACTATCTCGCGCGTTTTTATAGCGAAGTACATCAGAACCGACTCGTCGTTCCACAACAACCATTTCCTGAGTGATCGCCAGATATATGCCGAATAACTTCCTGTCATTCAATAAGAATGTCTCTCTTTCATGCAGCCTACCAATTCGCGCTGTTTCGGTTTAGACAAAACAATTTATCATTCGAGGCGCACTTGCCCAGTTTGCCTCCAATTAAAACTGCCTGCGATGCCTATAGTGCAGCTCTTATCTCACTCAACATACACAGTTCTATATACGTGCATCCGGTGCAATGCTTTCCGTTGTATCAGCAATTTCAATGTCATGGCCGATCATGTAAGCAAAAGTAGCTGTTTACTATTTACAATATCCAGAATTTATCAAACGTGAAGTTGTCACCGGCATTCTGAGTGGTTGGAAGGCATAATTTCTTTGAAAAATGGCCGCCAGAGGAGCAGCGTGAACTCGAGCGGCTTTATAGACTAGGAAAACTGCCTTACAATATTTAGACTTGAGGGGAAGCTTCGTTAACAAACTATAACACGGCAATCAGCACTCGTATACGACGAGAGAAATTATTGAGACGTGGGAAATTCCCTTGAAATAAATCTGGTTTGCGAGACAAATGCTTGTATGTATTGAATCTCTTAAAAGATGAGGGGGGAAATATGCGCTCACCGAGAGCGCATCTTCAGCACGAGACCACCGCGAGGCACCTTACTGAGATGTAGAGAGCTTCGCGGCCGGAACGAAATCTCCCCTCTCCGCCGGCCCAGGGTGGAAAACGTGCTTTCCGATCGCTCAAGGTTGCGCGGATATCGTGTAGCTCTAGCGTCTAGGAAAAAGCTTAAATAGGTGCGGGGGCGGCACGCATAGCGTGGGAAGCTAGCCGCCGGAATAGCTATCTCAAGTACTGCTGCTGGCGAGGGCGAAATACCTTCGTGTAATTATAATAACCCTAATAGGACTTCTTTCAAAGAAGAAAAAGAGAAGAAAAAGAAAAGGGAAACGGCTCAGAAGGCTATACTACGAGAGCTATGACTGATACTTTTCTATATATATGTATTCATCTCATCTATGGGATCGCATGCGCGCGCTGTTGGTTATGCCTTCCAACCACTCAGAATGCCGGTGACAACTTCACGTTTGATCAATTCTGGATATTGTAAATAGTAAACAGCTACTTTTGCTTACATGATCGGCCATGACATTGAAATTGCTGATACAACGGAAAGCATTGCACCGGATGCACGTATATAGAACTGTGTATGTTGAGTGAGATAAGAGCTGCACTATAGGCATCGCAGGCAGTTTTAATTGGAGGCAAACTGGGCAAGTGCGCCTCGAATGATAAATTGTTTTGTCTAAACCGAAACAGCGCGAATTGGTAGGCTGCATGAAAGAGAGACATTCTTATTGAATGACAGGAAGTTATTCGGCATATATCTGGCGATCACTCAGGAAATGGTTGTTGTGGAACGACGAGTCGGTTCTGATGTACTTCGCTATAAAAACGCGCGAGATAGTGTCGAGCAGCCTATATTGGCTTTTGTGTGTGTATATATATATATATCAATTCTAAATATTGTAAGGCAGTTTGTCGTGTGCGTATCATGGACACGCATGCTTATATCGCCTTCCGTTTCCCTACCACGGTTGCGCTTTAAAACCAACCAGGCGTAAATGCCCAAACCTAAATACCCAAATGTACTTACCAAACAAACGCTTCCTAAATAAGAGGTAACTTATAGGTTTATCACTCATTTTGCTTGCTATGTTCTGCGATTGCTTTAGGAACACTTGCGGCCCTGATTGCGTCGGTGTTTTCCATATTGTCTGACACTTATGGTTCATTAAGGTTACCAGTAGCTTAAGTGAAGCAGTTTCCTTATTTCAAATGTATGTACAGTGGTGAGCAGTTATTAACAGAGTTAATTGGTGTAGTGCGAGGGAGGGTGGTCGTATACAGTTTATGGAGGAACCTGCGTAACATCTAAGCGGCGTCGAAGTAAGACGCACCACGGACTTATTTTCGGCAAAAGCATCTCCGCGCGCCGCCGCGGCCATGTCACCTCGCACGACGTCCACGAAGTTGTCGTGGCCAAAACACACAGCGCATAGGTTATCCGCGCTTCAATATAACGCCATACGGAACTCATTTAGGCGTGTATTGGAGCGTCTCATCGCGTTACGGGCATTGGTGGCCTCTCGGAAGCCGAGCGACGCCCACGCCGAGTATATCTGAAATAGTCTCCATGTGGTCGCCGCTGTTTGACATTAGATACGTGGCTCGCGCCGTTATTTCTGATTTGTCATGGATTCACGAGGATAAGACAAGTCATTACGACGATATAATTATTTTTGCAGACTGTTGGGCCGAACCCTTCCTTCTATAGGCTCCGTCCGCCGAAATTTTCCGTATAGTGACAGCAGCGCTAGAACGCAAAGTCTGCGGAAAGAAAGAATCAAAATTTTATATATTTTTACTTACGACCATGCGAAGTCAGCTGCCGTCACTCGAAGTAAGGCAAGAGTGTCCATATTCTTCAGATGTGCACTCGGGAACAATGTGAAAGCGAACGCCCGACTAGCCTTTAGAGCTGAGGACTGTACTTGTTTTTGCATTGAGAAAGAGAGCTGAGAGGGCCAAGTTCTGTGAGGGTAGCGGTATTTAGCAAATACTAACATCTGACGTAGAAAGTCTATGCTCAGTAATCGTTTACTTGAGTTACGATTAGCTGTCCCCATTCATGTTGGCGCATTCCGTGCACAGCTGTGTATGTATTGCACGATACTATTTGTTCGCACGCGAACTAAATGTGAACAATCCTGCTCTCAAAAGTGGGGTTGACTGGGCAAGAATCGGCACACCACGAGCGCTCAGTAGACTGATCAACTGTCGCATCGAAGCAGTGCATCCGTGTAAAATACGGTCGACGCAAGCAGCTCGAGAAGTCAAGCTGAGACGGCCCGACCCGACAGCGTTTGCGTGTAAGCGTTGCTGAGTGTTGCGACCCCCTGCGTCGAAGCGACGCAACAGCGAAATTGGCTTTCGGCTCTTTGTAGGCTCAGAACAACAATATGTGCTTGCTTGCGTTTGTATACATTTTTCCGAGTAATTTAAGCTCTGTCAGTTCATTTCGTGAGGACCGCGGGCTGACCGAGCTCAACACTGCGCTCGCCTTCCTCTACACGGGCCCGATATGCTTGTGAGCGGTTTCGTACCGTTGTTTTCGGACTCAGCGAAGCTACCCTGAATGTTGGAAGTCCATGCCTCAGGAAGTCGCTCCTTCTGCCAATGTTTTCCATGAGGAACTACTTAGTTATCATCTTTGCTGAAGCAGTAACTCGCTTATAGGATCCAGGGTGTAGCGGAATTAATGTGCCTGCTCGAAGTAAAAGATCCAGGGTCTTGTTTTCGAGCCTTCATTGGAATGTGCCTCTGCAGAGCTATCAGTGCAGCACATTTTGTGCACGTTAGAGTGAACGTTCAGCATGACTGAGTCGCGGAAAATGACAACAGACGTCACGGAGTGCAACAAGGAAGAGTTTGTCATTTTGGTGCGTCAGCTGCAGCGGACAAGGGACCAGCAGGACGCTAAAACACGGGACGAAGCTGACTTTTCGTATTGTTCTGTTGTTCTTTAGGTGACCCACATAAACGAACATATACCAATTGGTAGAACTTTCCATCTTGCAAAAGGAAGGGCTTTTGCTCATTGAACTCTAGTGAATTGCAGACCGCCGTCGAAGTGCGACGTCTCGATCCGAAGCTCGCCTCGTTCTCGCGTTTGGCGGAGTCGGAGCTCGAGCTCTCACCGCAGTTGAATAAACGCGCAAGTCTCCGCCATAAGTCGACACCGGATCAGGAGTGGGAAGCTGCTTATGCCCCGGGCAGCCGATCTCCCCTCGATGCCGATATATTTGTAACCCCGGGCGAGCGCGCAGCGTCGCGAGCGTAGGCGTCTCGCAGCTCGCGGAGGCTCGCGCTCGGCAACAGGGCGCACATCCGCCGGCCGCGATGTTACTCAACGACCCTCGCATCGGAGGGCAAATAAGTCGGTGCGCGGCACGCAATCCCCCTTCGGCGCTGCTGACCGGATCAGTTCGCCCGCCCGTTGCCCCTTTCGTCGTGCCCCGCCTGCTTTTTTCTCTTTCCCCTTCTTTTTCCTTCTCATCTAATACTCGAGGATTGGCGCGTGCTAGAGGCACTCAATATCAAAAGCAGGGCGAGGAGACGGCGAAGTGTGGGGGAGAGAGAGAACAAAAATAAAGTGAAGCAGTAAAAACAATGGGAACACTTCATCTTATTCTACAAAAAAAAAAGGAAGACATCTTTCTTTCTTTCTTTCTTTCTCATAACAGCCGTGCTTAATTGCCTTAAATAATGGTAATGGGTTACCTTCCTAAATTTCACCACGTTCTTCAACGTGGTGAATATCAGACACAGACCTCACAATTACAAATGGTCACTCCTACGTTCACCATGTGGAGGCCAAATCCGTGTCCTTTAGGTAATTTAAAAGAAGGCGAGAGACCTCCTTCCTACACAACTGGTTCCCGCGCGTGGAAACAATATCCTGGAGAGAACGGTGAGGAACTCCTGTCTTCTTGAGGGACCCGAATAACACCCTCCTTTCCGCGAGAATGCCGACCTGTGCATGTAAAGCGAGTTGCAATTCGGAAACTATGCTTTCTTCGCCTCGAAAATCCGCAAGTGTGCGTCTTACAAACAGGCATCCGGCCTTGTATATTGGCCGCCCATCCCGCGCTGTCGTTTACAATCTCTTGGCTCGACTGTTTCCGGATAGCAGAGAGTGCTGAGCGTAGTAATTGTCCAAGCGCCGTGTGATGTGATAGCAGCTGCTCAGATCCTCGACGCACGCTGCGCTGGACAGGAAGACAAACAGCGCTTCCTCGAGATAACCCTCATTTATATCGGCTAGCGTAAGGGGAGAACCACTTGCTTTTAACTTGCGTCTCTTGGTGTAGGCGGCACACGTTCTCTGGAAACTTGGCAGTCATTTTAGTGGACACATAGTTAGATCAGCGTTTGTGATAAGGGGTCACGCATGCAGTTATGTATGAGGTGACGCACTTAAGATCTGTGTTGTGCAGAACTTGAGCTGAGCTGTGTGTCTGGACCTGACAACCATTTATTACATGAAGGGCTTTTGCAATAAAGGATGAGAACTCCAAAGTTCGGTGAACTGGACATTGCAACGTTATCTTTATTAGTTTGTGTTCTTTATTTTTAATTGTTCAATTGTTCTCTTAATATTTCTTTCTTCATTTATTTGCTGTAGGCCAGGTGCTCTCTATATCAGTCTCTTCAGAGCCACATATCTGTGAAGAACAGAAAAATAAAAACTTTAAATCTTGTAGGGCTATTTATTTATTTATTTATTTATTTATTTATTTATTTATTTATTATATACCTAGTTTTATTTCAACTTAAACACTATATTTAACTGTCAGTCACTCTAATTGTACGAAGCCGAATACAGCCAGCCGTGCAGCCGGCGTATTACGTGAAGTAATGAGATAATTTTGATTTTGTTGATGAAGTACCGTGCATTGTCGCTTTGTGCGTTCGCGTCCGTATAAATGATCTTTCCCCAGCTTCTATTACCTCTAATTGCGATGATGAAGCTTTATTTGGCGTTATTTTCAAGCGGGAAGCGGGCGTTCACTAAAAAGGTTTTAAACCTTTTTAGTGAAAAAATTAAACCGACAGAATGCACTTGCGTCCTTCAGTCAGGAGGTTATAGGCGAAACCGAAAGGTGTCGAGGGCGAATGGGAGTAAAGGCAACATAACAGTATAAGCTCCAAAAACGTTCCCGTATTTTTTTGTATGTTATTATTGTCTGAAATCCTTCTAACATTCGTAGCAAAGAGAAGGCGTCCTTCTATCTCCTTCCTCACTTCTTTACCTACTGTATTAGTATTCTTTGAAGCAAGTGAGCAAGATAATGACTGCCTGCTAAATCAATACATTAATTAAATTCAACAACTAAGCCACATCGTCATTAAATTACTGAGCCTTGTACAATGCCCACAAATGTTCTGACTTGGATTACTTACACGCGTGCCTGTCCCTTGGCCTATATTCAAAATGCTGTTCACACTTTAGCACAGGTCGTAACAACTGGCGGTCGGTAATTGTGGTGAAGTCGAACGATTTAACTAACGCGGTGCGCTAACGGGACAGGGTTTTTGGGAGCAGAACCTTTTGGAATTGCGCCCCTGGCTTTTCATAAGTGCTCCGTGTATATATATAGGGCCGTTTTTTACATGAATGTTTCGGCATGAGAGTTTTATCCAAACCTAGGCTGCAGCGAGTGGCAGCAATATTCGTACAGCATGCGCTGTGTTTCAGCGTGCCGTGCGCTACGCTATAGCGGCAGGCATTTTTCTAGACGCGGTTCCACGAGATTGACTTTCATGGGGCGTTCTGTCACCGTTGACGCGCAAGGGCGAGCCTTTCGATTTACGTCACTGTGCTCCTTGCGTAGGAAACGCGCACTCATTTTCTCGACGTAAGCAGCACATTGTTTTTGGTAAATACTAAAGGGGATGTGCGAATATTCTAAACGCTCGGATAACGAACTTGTATTGTCAAATTCGATTCGGTCATCGAATCGAATCGTCACTATTCGTAAACAGGAATAATTTTCGAATACTTTTGGAATATTTGAAATCCGTCAACTGAGGGCGATCAAAGATAAAATTGGAGCGAAAGTGCGATAAATGTAATGATAAAACCAGAGAAGTAGGGAAGCACGTTCCATACGTTCCTTGGGCGGCCAGACATTCCCGGCTATACCATTATCATTCGCACTCACCGCGCGAACAAACTGCTTATTTAGCCGGAATTTCATTTCATTTTTTCATTTCATTTTTCATTTCATTTTATTTCAGCATTCCTTTTTTTTTACAGCAGAAAAATAACACTAGGGCAAGAACAAAAAGCTGCAACACAGCAGCTTGACTAGGTCTTTGCCCCTTTTCTTGGCAACAGGCACAGATCCATACATACATTCCGAGTACATATAATATAAATATACAGACACGCATACCAGAAAACTTCGTGCTATATTTTTTCAATGAGAGAGAGAGGAAAAAAGAAAAGAAAAAAAAGTGCGCACATATTTACCAGTACGTATATAGCATTTTCTTGAAACATTGTTACAACATTCAGATTTCAGAAACTTGCTATTGTAACTCATACAGCCACTCATAAGGGTATAATTTAGTACAGTAACATGCTTTCGTACAAGGAATATTCATCAAGAAATATTAGCAAATTACCGTTATATAAAGCATTTCAATTAAATTGCACAACCGTTTGTGTCACCGGTTCCACGCAAATGCACTGTATCCTGAAAGTTGGGCTGTCAACATTCGCTTAGGAATATCATCTAGGGTTATATCAACATCCTGTAAGGCGTTTAGTAACTTCGGCACGCGGTATTCTAATCTTGTAAACCCGTAATTGTTCTTGAAAATGGCAGTAGCCAAGCATACTTTTGCCTCATATTGTACGGTACATATGTGGGGAAAGTTAATTTGCATAAATCTAAGAAAACTGTGTTGTTGTATGGAAGAATGTTTTTGCACTTTAAAACAAGGTTTGTTCCGTACGAGTGTTGTACGGGAATCACATTAAGGGAGCGAAATATTGCAGTTGTATTCGCATCTTAAGAGGCATTCGCAATATTGCGAATGGCTTTTTTCTGCACAACTAGTAGTTTATGAAGATTCGTTTGTGAAAAGGTTCCCCATACGAGATTACAATAATTTATATGAGGAGCAAGAAGGCTGTTGTAGATGGAAACTTTAATTTTAGGGGTAAAAGATGCCTGAATTTGCGTAGTATGCCACAAACCCCGGCCAAAGACATTGAAACTCGGGCGACGTGATCATCCCACAATAAATGCTCATTAAAAACTACGCCTAGATTCTTTACTGTTTTACAAGCTCTACCCTTTTCGCACCAAGCTTTAAAATTATGTTGCTATCAATTTCTTTTTTCTGTACTGGAGCAAACAGAATAGCTTTTGTTTTTGTAGTATTTATTTCCAATGAGTAAATTTTACGCCATTCAAGTAAACTACTCAGGGCGTCATTTGCCAGGTTCGATATTTAAGCCAGACTAGTTGACTGGAAAAACAAACTGCTGTCGTCGGCATAAATTATGAAGTGTGTGTGTTTTTTTTTTTTGCTTATATGAACGATGTCATTTATGTAGATGTTGAACAATGTTGGCCCAATAACGCTGCCTTGCGGAACTCCTTGCAACATTTTTTGAAGAGTTGATTGGTGGGATTTAATTGAGACGCGCTGCTTTCTATCTCTTAAATATGACTATATAAGTGCTAATGGAGTGCCGCGAAACCCATAATGTCGTAATTTATCAAATAAATTTAAATGCTTAATACGGTCGAACGCTTTGGAATAGTCAATAAAAACTCCTATTGTTATCTTTTTATCTTCAAAACCGTTAAGAATGAATTCCTTTTGTGACAGTAAAGCAAACTGTGTCGACATTCCTTTTAGAAAACCGAACTGTTGCTTGGATATGATGGAATGTTTCTCGCAAAATGATGTAACCCTTTTAGAGATAATTTTTTCTAATCCTTTAGAAATTACAGGTAATACTGAAACTGGTCTGTAATTGAAAAATTCGTTTTTGTTCCTTGATTTAAACAGTACAGTAACTTTGGCATGTTGCATTGCTTCGGGAACGACTCCAGTAGATAAAGCAATATTGAATATATGAGTGAGGACAGGCAACAGAAGATCGAGCACAAATTTAATGGGTGTTATTTGCAGCCCATCAATATCCCGCGCTTTGCTGTTTTTCAGGGACATGAAAGCTAATAAAACCTCTTCCGGAGACGTTGGCTCTAAAGAGGCTGAATCTTTATTCTGTAGTACACCCAATAACTCAATTGCTGTTTTGTTGTAATTGCTTGAGGCTAGAGAAGTAGTCAATAAAGCTGTTTGCTAGCTCCTCGCCCTTTAACAACTTGCCACCCACAGTAACTTCAACTCATCTTCACGGTCTGATCTTCAAAGCTTGTTAAGTTGACGCCAGACTGTTTCGCGTCGACTGTCGGCTTGATTAAACCCATGTTCAAAGTATGCTCGTTCTGTATTTTTCAAAAGTTTAGTTACACCATTGCGGCATTTCTTGAATGCTGCGAGATCATTAATAGCCTTTGTTTTCATGAATTTAACATATAATGAATTTTTCTCGCGAATCATATTGAGACACTCATTCGTAACCCATGGCTTGCGTATTTTAGTGGGCCTTCTTACTTGTTTAAACGGAAAACAGCAAGTATATGCTTCCTTCAGAATGCTTATAAACGTATTGTAAGCGCTGTTTGCATCACTTACTTCAAGCAGGGAGCCCTAGTTTATATTTTCAATTCTCGCGCGAGATTACCCTAATGTTTTGTCGTTGATTTGTTGTACGAGAAATGTATCAGTGTGATGTGTATCTTTAAATCAGTGATTCATTTGTGCTTTTAATAAGTAATGCTATATGCCCTGTAAGGTAATGGCAGAAACTTTGTAACATTGCGGATATACTTGGATGGGAGCACTGATTCATATTAACGGTGAGAACGGCTATCAAAATTTCGAAAAATTTTCTATATTCTGTTCGATTTTATTCACTTCTGGCACTTTTCGATTCGTGTTTGATTTGGCCTCAAAAATAACAATTCGCACGCCCCTGGAAATATGTATCAGTGCTTCTTGAGAACGTGATTTGTGACGATTCATTGCAAGTAGCTCTGCTGGTGGCTCTAAGACACTGTACGTGCGGTTCTCTGGCTGTCGCAGATGCATCCACAAAGGAAACGGGCCAGATTTTAGACGCCAATCTAAGCCGCACGCGCCTGGCGTCACCGCAGGGCAAGAGTATTGCAACGTATACCGGCGTACAAGCTGTTGGTATAATGCATATTAGTGATTTTCTTCGTTGAGCTCCTCAACTTGCAGGCTGATTCGTTTGAAGAGGTTGCAGCACGCATGTCCTCGAAGCGCACGTAAACCCCGGGGATTTCGTTCCTCTCGCTGTCGCGAACAAAACGGCTTAAACTGCATAATAAGCGCGCGTGCGCCTGCAATGCGTGTGCGCCTGCATTGGCGGCTGCGTCGTATGAATTCGTGCGCGCGTGCCTGTTTCCGTGACAACGGTGCTTGCACGCGCGTGTTGTGTTCAAGCTCTCTTGGCGAGCACGCTCGACCGCGAACCTCGACCTGTCTCGAACATGCGTTCGGCGACAGCGCTTCTGAGTGTTTTGGCGGGCCGGAGGGAAAACGACGCTGCGTGGCGCTGTAGGCGCATTCTCGTAAACTTAAGCTCACTCCAGAAGCGAGCCAGCGCGCTCGATCCTTCTCGAGAATGTCAATATTTGCCCTTGCCAACCAACTCTAGTGGGGTACATGTCTTGAGAAGCGTGTTGTTGGTCGCTACTGCGCAAGGTTGCAGCGCGAACAACACCGCTATCTCTCTCAAGAAGCAGGGGGCAGAGTTGAACGCATTCAGATATAGAGAGGTGTACAGCGATAACAGACTCGTCCGAAAGAGTGAACGTAAAAAATGAGAGTGGCCACAAGACGCAGACAGATTGCTTCTTGCAATAACACTGACGTTCCGAGACGAGAACCTGCGCATAGGCGAGGTAACACACAGCACATCTTCCGCATAAACATCCTGCGACGTCATCCTGGCTAGGTCTGAATCATTGATAAACAGTGCAGACGGGAAACAGTTTCAAGAGCAAGTTCGATTGCTACATCGAGAAGAACAATATTGTCAACAAACACTCCGGGCGCTTCTTCAGTTGTAACAACTCAAAATCTAAGCAACCGAGTCCCTTCAGAGAGCACTGGAGAAAAAACACGTGTCAGGCTAGTCCTGGCAGGTTACTCTCCTTTTAAATGCGCTCGCCGTAGTTGCTTAGTGGTTTTGGCTTTGCGCTGCTAAGCACGAGGTCCCGGAATCACTTCCCGGCCACAGCGGCCGCATTTCGATGGTGGGCGAAATACAAAAAAAAAAAAAAAGGTCCGTGCATTGGGCGCACGTCAAAAGAACTCCAGGGATCAAAGTTATTCCGGAGTCCCTCACTACGGCATGTCTCATTGTCACATCGTGGTATTGGCACGTAAAACCGCTGGATTTAGTTTAATTATTTTACTCTGCATGTTCGCCAAGGTGCGCATTTCGAATTTCGCCTGCTAGCGGCGCGCTGCTGGTGACGGCAACTATACGACGCGGTGCTTCCTCGTTCTTGGGCCGTTTTATTTATTTATTTTCTTTTCTGGGTGTCGAGAAGAAAGGGTCTGCAAAAGTTGTTACTTTCCTTAACCTACGGATTACGCGTAGTAATCTCATATCAGCATTGGCGCAAACCGTGACACCACTGACAGCTTGTACGATCGAGAATGCGGCGACGCCAGCCGTCGTTTGCTCTTTGAGCTGTGTTATGGCACGCTGTGATTGACTCCACTCTGGCTAAATTTGACCCGTTTGGTATGGTAAATTGTAATGTTTTATTTAACGCAGACTTGGTTTTGCGTCCTTTTAGTTTGTTCCTTTAGTTTAGCTGTTCAAGCCCGAAACAACGCATGGATAACTGCAATCGCTATAATTATAAGAGTACGCACGAGATCGCGACAAAAAGAGAGCAAGAAAATACAGAGGATTTTTATCGGTAAATGCGAGGGAAATGCTATAGTACTACGTCGCACCTCGTTGAGGCCCCGGATCTGTGATTTAAACCACGTTGCCCACATTGTAACATACGCTAGATTCTACAACACTAGATTTTCTAAACGGAATAGCCTCCTTTTATCCAAAATCACATCACATTATGAGATGTTTACCATCAGATTGGGTGGTATGAGGGTATGGAATGAAATTCCTACAGACATTAAGATTACCTATTCTTTGTATTCCTTTAAACGAGAGTTAAAAATGAAATTGTTAGAAGAGATGCTCTCCCTTTGATTGCCTCTTCTTCGTACTCCCTTAAAAGGTTGCTATATGAGATGCCTTCTCTGTAATTTTTCTTTTCCTGTTCCTTTTTTCCCCACAACTTTCCCGTTTCATTTTCTTTCTTTTTTGGGTAATTTTCTTGTAGCAATTTCTACAACGTATAAACTTCTGCACTCTCGGACTTTATATTGGTTTTAAGCAAATGCTTTCGTGTTGTATGGTTACAAATTTACAATTTATACTATATTGATATTCTGTCTTTATGCCTCTGTTAGCTTATCACAATGAAATAAACTTTTTACGAGTACAGTCCTTTATCTTATTGCTTTATCTTATGATTTTTTATGTGTATGACATTCTGCTATGTGTAATCGCTTGTTGGATGCATCTTGCTGATATTGAATAATTATTTTGTATGCATTGTGAAGCAGGACAGTTATACTTTGAGACCGCCTAATATACTGCTGACAATGAGTGAGTGAAAGAACTTTATTGCACGTACGGCGAGGACGCGAACTCGTCGCGCACCCGGCTAGTCCCACGTCGGTACCGGCAGGTCTGGCCCACTGGGCCGGTCGCCGGCACGCCGGACAGCCAGGATTTGCTTTTCTAGAGCGGGGCTACGCAAAAGCGAGTCCCACTCCTCCTTGATGAACTTGGGGCATGTCGACCCGCACTCCCAGAGCATGTGGGCTAGAGTGGAGGTCTGCCCGCAGGACGGGCAGGCGTCGTCGCGATACACGTCGGGGTAAGCCTCGTGTAGAATGGACAGACACGGATATGTGATGGTCTGTAAGAGTATAAGCGAAACGGCTTGCGCCCTATTCAACTTGGGGTGAGGGGGTGGAAAGATCCCTCTAGACATGTTGAAGAATTTCATAGCCTCGTTGTGAGTAGCGGGAGCGTCCCTGTGGCCGTAGGGAGGAGGGGAGTCGGTGCTTCTTGCAGAGGGAGTGCGGTCGATGAGGTCACGCGCAGCCTCGTGAGCAGACTCACTGAGGTTCGGGGGAGCACCCTCGACCGGCCCTACGTGAGCGGGAAACCAGTGAATCGAATGAAGCGTGAGAGCATATGAGCTCGAGACGCTAAGAAGACGAGCAGCTTGCTTAACGATGCAACCCTTCTGAAAAGCCCTAACTGTCGTTTTGGAATCGCTATAGATCTCGGACCCACGACAGTGGCGATGGCGGCCTGCTCAGTGACTCCGGGGTCTGAAGTGCATGCGCGAAAGGTGTATATGCGACTGTACGCTTTTCTATCAAATATCATCTGTGAGCGAAAAAGGAGAGAGAGAGAGAGAGAGAGAGAGAGAGAGAGAGAGAGAGAGAGAGAGAGAGGGGGGGAGGTAACTGCATCATGGGCATCAGGGAGCAGAAATAGCATGGACGTTTTGCACTCAGGTGATAGAGCTGTTTCGAGAACGTTTCTCCAAACCAATGAACTTTTGTTTTGTTTTTGTACTGTATCATTAGTAGAGGCCGCATTTTTATAAGCACTCAATATTTGGGGCTTGGACGCTTTAAACAGGCACCTTAACCCTCGTTTTGAGCGCATTAGAGGGGAAGTAGGCAATATAAATTGTTCACAATCTTGGACTTGTTTTCTGAATTGAAAGTTTATTGCCGATTTTTATGGTAAGAAACCTGAAGTAGCATCCACTTGTGAGGTAACAACCTTACTGTGCAAGCCATCGATTCCCAAGGCTTTGTGGAAACACGAGAGGCGGCTTTTTTGTCAACCCCCATGTTTAATAGATCTGTTCGGACTCAATGAGCAGTTAGTGTGCATTTCATAGGCAAACCTTTCGGCTTAAAATGACGCAGCAAGTGGATCCAGTACGAGAAACACGAAATATGCCAGGAAAGCCGCTAAATGGCTATTGAGAGAATTCTAAAACTTGCGCCTAATGAATTAAAGCCAACAAATCTTCCAGTAAACAAAAGAAGCGGTATATACTGTACGCTTAGAAATTGTTTTAGTACTTATCACAGTAACAAATATTTATCATTTATAGGTTTTGAAGTTCAAGAATGGGTCTCTTCTCATTCACAATAAGCTTTATGTAAGATGAAAACAAGCGCACAGTTTTGACATAGATGAATGAAGCGTTTCTGTATTTTCATATTTCTGAGGCAATCACGCTCTCTGGGATTCTTAATGTTCTCATGAGAGAACCTCAGAAATTTATTTCAGCTGAAAAAAAACAAAACAAGGGGAGGGACCTCTGTTTCTTCATTACCGCAACTATAATATTGCACACATTTGTTCGACAGCTGCTGCAATACACATGCGATGCATTAAACTTGTGTAACGGGCGAACGCCAGAGCTTACTGCTTTAGATTAACTGCCATAGGCTGTTTTTATCTGCACAAGCGTGCACGAAAGAGCGAAGGCGTTGAAAACGGTACCGCGTAACTATCTACACAGTCCCTAATGGTTGCGGCGAACTTTGCACGCTTCCGCTAAAGATACGCACAGCTTACTCTACAGTTGGCACTATCTCCAAGCTACAGCCGACAGTAAACCTCTCTCAACATGCTGTGAATTTTTTCTCTCTAATCTCTGCCCTGAGTGTAACGTGGAATGGCGTGCCGGCTGGCGAAGAAGCATAATTTTTGTGTTATTTTTTCTGTGCAATTGCTAACCAGCGTCAGCTTTATGGCGTGATACCCTCAAAAATCAATAAATGTTGCAACACAAGCCCTTATTTGCTATGTTACATTGCCAGATGCGTTGACATTAGCAACAGCATCTGCCAATGCTGCTAGTTCTTCTGGAAAAAAGAATGTATTATCGAAATTAGATGAGCTCCCCCAAAGGGCTTGAAAGAGACAAGTGCTAAAATAGGCAAATATGGGCCCAAAGGAGCAAAATAGACATCTATAGGCACTATGGAGTCATTGCTAAACGACTTCTTGACCCATATTTCGTGCTCATAGACAAAGTGTGTGCGACTCTGACGCGCCATATGAATTAGGCATTTTCCATACAATCCGGTCTCTAATCATAAGGCTGCACACGTTGATAAACATCTTTATAGAGTGACAATAAGAGATGAAACACGCCGTAAGTGCTAGATCTGGGTTAAGTTTGACTACTTGAGGTTCCTTCTGTATGTGCGACAGCTTAGCGCAGGCGGCTGTCTGTATTGGATTCTCGTCGGCCGCCATAGCTATGATTCGAAGCCGCGACCTTCTCTCCTCCAAAGTTAGCGCACGATATCGCCCAACGTTTCTAAAGAAGGCAATTATTATTATTATTATTATTATTATTATTATTATTATTATTATTATTATTATTATTATTATTATTATTATTATTATTATTATTATTATTATTATTAAACATGCAAAGACATACAAACAACACAAAGAGAAAAGGAAGACTGAAGAGGCACAAGTAGTGCAAAGGGAGCTTTTGTTTTTCGGTATGCAAAACCGCTTTGGGACGATGTTTCCAAAGCTGCCCATTGTAGCGAATATGCGCGGGCTCGAAAGAGAGCTCGGCTCGCATGCCGCCAAGCGATGACGCGCCGTTGGTCTAGAAAAGCTATGCAAAACAAATCAAGGGAATGGGAGACAGGGAGGAGCAGTGCTTGGGATAGCATGCGTGCACCTCCTCACCCGCGCCTGTTTTCCCAGAAGCGTGGGCATCCTTCTCGTTACCCTCTCCCTTCGCGACGTCATAACAGCTGAGCGTGACAAATTAAAGACGGCGAAAAAAGAATGCATTACAAAAGGTAATGGGTACACGTGCGTAGCTGAGCCGGTGAGACCGCTGACCGCGATGAAAAAGCGCGCCATCCAAAGTAGGCAGAGACCATGGAGCTGCCACGCCCCTTGTGGACTGCGCAACCGCTATAGAGAGAGCGCGTGCGTGCATTTACGCACCGGTGCACACGTCAGGCGAGCGGACAGCGCATGCGCAGGTCCGCTTCCGAGAACCATCGACGGTGGACGGGGATCGCACTTGCGCTTACATTATGAATACGACACCGGCTTCTGCAAAACGAGGTCCAGTGCCTGTATCGTGATGCTTTGAGCATACGGCGCAATTAGACATCCGTACTGGATAGAAATGTGCGTATATTTAAGATGTTTTTGGGTAGTCTACAGGCGGAGCTAGTATGCGCTTGTTATTGTCTTCTTTCTTTTTACTTAATACCTTCGCATTCCAAACGTATTTTAATTGGTCTCAGCCTATTCAGCGTGAACTGTCTGAATAGCGCGAAGGCAAAAACGATCCGACGCAGCCGTATAAGGGATCTGTGGCATACGTGTGGGATGAGAGAAACCTCGTCTCGACGCCGAAACACGCTATCACGTTAACTCGAACTCGCTTCGAACAAAGCATTCAGATAACCCTGCGATAAAGTGGATAAAGTCATTTGCAGTAAACCCCTTTTGTTACTCTGAAGGACCCTTTGCTGAAAGGAGTAACCGTTTCACCTTCGACGTGAAAAAGCACACGCTGTTATAGATTTGCTATCGCAGACAGCTATTTATACTCTGAATTTACTTCTTGACCTGTCTTGGCTTTAACGTATACACATAGAGAGTCCTTCAACAAAGTGTAAACTGGACGGAGTAGATGTAGGCGAACCTAATGTGAGACAAAGATGAATGTTAAACATAAGTATAGTGAATTACTCTTCTGGAATACCTAAAACGTTAGGACCAATATGCGGGGTGCCTTGGTAAGCCATAAAAGACACATATATACGAAAGACGGGCTTCGAATTCATACCATTGCTCCCTGTTACGTCATGAGATTTGTACAGTGCCTGCTGTGGACTAATGAGCAATTTACTGACGTAGAAGGCTTACATCGCGTTATAAGTGAATTAAAGGCTTGTTCTAGGAAGTTCTGATAACTTTCTGTTATTTCTTTTCATTCTGTAAAACCTTCTTCGTACATAAGCTAGAAAGTTGGAGACTATTACATGCATGCATGAATATACATAAGGAGGTCTCCGATCACATAGCTGGAAGGGTATCTCCTGTCAGAAAATGTACAATATACAAAATAATATGTAGCATTTTCTTTCTTTCTGAGCGAGGATGGCCCAAATATCGGAACATATTTTGAAACTAGTGACGTCATACTAACGTACCGGCTCTGCCTTTTGGACACTTAAATGAAGAAAGGGGAACAGTGTGATTCATTTTCTCTTCTAATGATTAGCTTTCTCCCTCTATAGAATTGCAGACCGAATCTCGAAGAAATAACTTCCATGATTAAGCAGCTTTTTAGTGTCTGTGGACACTAAATGTGGACAAGGGAAAGCTCGAGCACATCTTTTGCTGTATTATTTTGGTGGAGAAATTTCCATAGCAGTCAAGTTAGGAGGTAGGAAAAGCGTATTGTGTTCTTTATTTTGCGTTTCGGCCTTTATTGTCAACTGTCATCATAGGTGAGAGGTATGTAATCCGATATTGGAACGTACATCTTTGTCGCGTTAGGACTATAGGAGAGCACCATTACAAACGCATGTGATGTAAATTTTCTGGATCATCGTGTGTTGAGCCCTATTTTACTAAACTCTCCACCTCTTATTTTTCAATACCTACATGCCTTTGGTCGTCAAACATACAGGGTGGCCAGTCGTACATCATGCAGTGGTTGTCTTCATCTCACCTGTTTGCCCTTTGATTGTTTCCTTTTCTTTGGCGTGGCAATCGTATAGAGGAAGTGGTAACTGTACGCCCGCCACATCGAGTCATGCATCAATGAAGGCTAGCGCTTGGCGTTGACGAGGCATCCGAATATGCATCCGATTCATACAATGAGGTAAAGAAAGAAAATTAATTATCTAACGCATTCAATATATCGACGTAACTAGCCCGCGAGAACACAGGAACAATATACATTCCTTTTTCGTCAACCTCGGTCGGAATTTTACTTCTAGATTTAGGCACAACAGTTTGTGGTCCGAGATTCCTTTTCGCGATTCGCCCGAGAATTGTGTGGCACTCGTCCGTCTGCGTGAAACGTATTGGTTAAGTCTCTAGGAGGCACTCACACACGTTTGGATTAATTAACTAAGATTTACAAGCCTCTTACTTCAAGTGTTACCGTGCATATTTGGCTATAAATGCAAATTGGCTAAAGCACAAAGCACATGCTGACACTTCTTAGCGGAGTAGTGTGGCCGCTCCGTTTTAAGCCTTCCGATATACGGAGGAGGAGGATAAGCAGGAGTGTTTCTTGCTGCAGGCGGACCTATAGAGTTGCCGGCAATTGCCCCACCCGAGCACAATCTGTCAATTGAGGTCGAAACAGAAACCCGTCAATTCACATACAGGGAAGATGGCGATGACGGATTTCCACCGGGGCATATGTCATCCCCTATACGCGCCATTTATCCCACTTCGCCCTGCTAGCCCGCTCACACGGCTCTCCATTCGTACTCCAGCTCATTATCGCGGAGGAACTTTAGGAGTAGCCGAAACACGACCCTCCTTACCGATAAAGTTCCTTCTGCTTCTCTCCCAAATATCGAATGTCCTCGCGGGAATAAAATGTTACTTGTACTTGCGTGCGGGGTATTCTCTACGCTGGAGTACATCTATGAACACTTAACGTTTTGTGTCAAATTGATGGCACTCTAAGTGATTGTCAATTTCACCTTTTAAGAGATTGACAGCACACGCCCGACGATGACGCGTGAATTCCTGTCTTGCACCGCCAAGCTGGAGTGTAGAATCACCTTACCTTGCGCGAATTCTATGAAAAAGAGCAGCACCTTAGTCGTATAACGTTGGTGCCGTGGAGACCGCAAAGAGCGGAAGCGGCCTAAGATATAGCCGCGTCGTTCGGCCGTATGCTGAAGTGAAGCTTGATTGGGTCATGTTCTCCCTGAATGAAACTCCTACCTTCGCAGCTTCATTAATGACTATTTCGAGAGGGAAAGATGTGATGTGAAACGACGTCTTTGGACGGTGAAGCGAGTGTGTTGGAGAAGGGGGTGAAGGACAGTGATATCTTTAGTCGTAGATGCGCATGACACTTTTGGGAAGACCTTGCAAGAAGTGGCTTTTCGAAGCTCTCGTAGCTCGGATTAAAAAGGACTTCTTCTTGGGCAAGTTGGTGCTTAGATTTCCTAGGTATATCTTGTGGCGCAAAATACATTTGTCGAAAAGGTACAGAAGAAAGGGAGACGGAGAGACAGAGAGACAGAGAGGGGTCTCCCTTTCTTCTGTCCCTTTTCAAGAAATGTATTTTGCACCACAAAGTATACCTAGGAAAGCTCGGATTATGGGAGCCGAAGTTGTGCAGCGCGGGGACGAAGGTCTAACAGGCCATCCTAACAGGTGAATGCGTGTGCTATTCCTCTCACCATTGCATGAAGGCCTTTCTGTTGCTAAGCGAAATGCTTACTTCTCTCACGTCGGCGCCTGAAAGTGAGGCGCGTTCTCGTGGTGTTTTGACACAGCCTTGGTGCGAGCGACTGTGCACAGACGCTTGCCTTGATTGATGTCCAAGTCTGATTGGCAGAGATACGCCTCCGAAGATGAGTCTGCAGTCCGGGGCTTTCTTCTTCCGCACAACAAGCCGCCCTATTTGTTGGAAACTCCACAAAGGACACTTAGCAGAACGGTGCGCGAAAAAAAAAAAAAAGAAAACGGTGCTTTCTTTTTTGAAGCAAAACAGAAAGGAGTACACGAATAGATTACTGTGTGCTTGAAAGCACCACAACGATGACTTTGCGTTCTTAGAAACACCGTGATCGTTGACCCGGTGGACAAGTTAGCAATGAAGACGCCGGAATGCATCCTTGTCGTCCAAGGAAGACGTACAGGCGCTTTCAATAGGGCAGCGGTGAGCTCGAAGATATGAGTCCGGTAATGAAAGGCTAGAAATACCGCGCCGACGATCACGTGACATTCCGCGAGTCAAAAAGAGAGTGGTGTGGGAATGGAGGCAGAAAGGACGAAAAAAAGTACATGAATTCCTTTGCGGGCTCTAAAGCTCGTGGCACGTTAGACAGGAGTGAATGCTCGAAGTGACAGGTTCGCGCATGGCGCAAAGGAATGCGGCTCGGTATTGTGGCGTGCGGTCGATTAGACCCCAGTAGGGACGACATGTGCGCGCGCCTCGTCATTCATTACGTTCGTTCTCGGAATCGGGGTTTTCGGTCCTCTCGAACTGGGAGGCCAGCCTTACATACTGCGCGCAAACTATATTATTCCCGCCTTGCGGTGGCGTAGTGGTATTTCACGACCGTTCGTGGAGTACTTAATTAAAGCCAAACAAGTTGGGAGCTTAAGTATCTGAAATCGGTGGTCGGTAAAAGGGAGTCGGATTACGGAGTATGGTAGCTGAGCGATAGTGAAAAGTGTGCGCAGCGCCAGGCGCGTTCCTGCAGACACTGCGCATCTGACGTGGTCGTCACGAGAGAGTCACCGTGGAAGAATGGCGCAGCGCACTGAATTTGATGTGAAATGGGGAAAAAAAAAAGTGTCATCCACCCAAATGTAGGGCGAGACTACTACGCGTCGGGACGGATTTTTCCTAAACTGCGAAGCTTTCTTTCTAAGAAACCCTGTACGAGGTTTGCTTTGCAGTTTGGTGCAGTTTAGGTGGATTGCAGTTTGGGTGGATGACAAGCTTTGCTTTCATAAACCTTCCTCCCCCTGATTCCGCAGGACTGATTTGCTAAATTTGATATTCCATGTTACACACACCAGGTGGGAGACGTACTGTTCGGTTTACGCTAGTGCGGCTGTACTTGCTTCATGGTAAAAAACAGGTCTGTAACAAAGCCGATACGACTAACACATTTCTAATTTATATAGAGAAAGGGACAGAAAAACGAAAAGGAAATCTTGGAAGACGCTTAAGCTTCGCCTTTGTGTGGAACACGGTAGCGTTATCAGGCCCCGCTGACGCCCACGGCGGATATTCTGCGACACGGGGCCCGATAGAAAACAGTGGTGGGCCGATCACGGCGGCAGTGCAGGGCACAGCAGTGACTCATACCTCCGTGAAAAAGAAAGAAAGAAGGGGTGTGTGTTTGAGCTTCCGCGTAACAGAATTATGTTTTCTCGTATATTCAAATTATTTTCTCGCATATTCGAATTACGATCAGATGCCATAATTTCTGGAAGTTGTGTGTAAGTCGTACTTTACGAATTTTCTGACGCATTTTACTTTGCGGAATTCAATTAGTTCAACAACGCCTATGCGCCACGCTGAGTGCCTGCGTGGTTGCGGTTGGAATAGATTTTTTCCTGACGGACAACGCCGTCGACATCGGATTTTCTGCGACGCAGGGCCCTTTACACTATCGCGTTAGCCTGATGAGCCTGATAAAACTCCTTGGGTTGTCCCGTATTCATTAAATTATAGTTTGCATCTGTTCATGTCATAATTAAGCTGTTATCGCTAGTGATGATACAAAGGGGGTGTTCCCCTTAATATTAAGGCAGAAAACAGTATGCATGGACAGGAAGCACCGTATTCACTAACTTTCAACTGGTTGAGGTCAAATTTTTTCGACGAATTGCCCTGGCAGAAAATCAATAAAAAAATGAATGAACGAGTGAACTGAAGCAAAGTCAGATTGTCAGAAACCATTATACTCGTTTGCACCATTGTTCCTTAACTCTATGCCATTCTTTTAGAGGTGGGCGAATATAAAAATTTTCGAATACGAATCGACAACGAATAGTAAACATAGACACGAGTATCAAATAGTCAAACGGAGACGCGCATACATATTTACAGCAGGAATATTTAGTTCCGTATAGTTTGTAGGTCGCATATACTGACTAATATAGCAGAGACAGTTAACTACTAAGGACAAAGAACCAGCTTTATATGGAAGTTCACTAATTGTAATTAAAAACTGCTTGAGTAGCCTCTCAATATCTTTAGAGACTGGTTGCACGCAACTTTTCCAAGAATAAATGGCTGCTCTGTGGAAAGGAGTTCTGCAAAAACGCTAAATGAATGGTTGCCGAACAACGTTCAGAACTTCTGGGAAAATAAAAATAATATGCTTCTGAATGGCTTGTGTTCCGTAGACATATGTAAAAGATAAAAATGCTGCGTTACTAGGCGTTCACCGCTGCAGGTGAGATGGGGCGGGGTAGGAAAAAAAGAAAGAAATGAAAAAGAAGCTTCATTCTTTTATTTTCTTTCTGCACTACTTCTAAAACTCTGGTATTGTTTCATTTCTGATAGTTTGCGATTGCTTTGTTTAGCATACGGAGAACAGTAACAGGATTAATAAGATTTTGCCCCATTTAGTTGTTTATTAAAAAATACCGAAGAGTTACATTTGGAATACGAATATTTAATGCATGATATCTGATTCGTTTTCTGCGTCCCCCCCTAGTTGTTATGTATTTCGCGACGCAATGGATGGCCCCTGCATCCTCTAGCTGGACTGGGAAACGTCCTAGTACTGTAGAGCATGCCACTTTATAGCATACGCAGTCATCTGTTGCGAACAGAGCATGAATATGAGGACCATGGCAAAATCAAGTGGGCAGTAACTCGCGTGCATCCGTGTCTAGTTTCCATGATTATGTTTATGGGGTTCATAGTAGAAAACAACAAGCAAATTTACTCGTAGATGGAGGTTTGAGGGCAGATGGCTGTAGGATAACCTCGTATGAAAGGCCACAGATTAGTCACCAAGGGAGCATGAAATCAGTAGTAAACCTGACTATAACATAACGAGGCAGTCGACGATGAAATATGGGAAAGAAGAGTAGAAAACAACAAGCAAATTTACTCGTAGATGGAGGTTTGAGGGCAGATGGCTGTAGGATAACCTCGTATGAAAGGCCACAGATTAGTCACCAAGGGAGCATGAAATCAGTAGTAAACCTGACTATAACATAACGAGGCAGTCGACGATGAAATATGGGAAAGAAGAGTGGTAACTATAAACATTGAGAATATTATAAAAATACAAATGTGAAACTCCGTATTACAAATAGAATATATATATATATATATATTATTGTTAAAGAAACAACGCTGAAAAATCGTACACGTGGGGGAGAGGTAGAGGCCTGGCGTGCAAATTTAAAACGATTTTTTTAAAGTCTGACACGACTTTTCTTTTTTTTTTTATTTCTTTCCCCCTTTCCACAGAGAGAGGCTGTGCACGCGACAGGCGCACGACACAACGAACGCGCAGAATGCGACCTTTATGGTGTAGCGGGGATTTCCAGCACGTGCTGCTTTTGCACGAAAAAATGGCTCGCGGCGTGTTTTGCAGCCGACGTCGTGAACCCGTTCGCAGCTGCGGGAGCCAATGTAAACAACTCGGCGGCGGGAAATTTCTCCGCAGCTGCCGGTGCAGGCAGACACAGTGCGACGCAATAACAAAGCCACGCGCATTACGCCGACAGTCTCTTCTAGTAATGACACGGTGCAGCTAGGGGTTCGACGAAGTGCGCCGCCACACGCGCTGCGAAGGCGTCAACTTGTGGTCACGAGGTCTGTGCACAGCGGACGCGTCCGTCCTGCAGCGAGCCGGCGGGATTCCCCGACGGCAGAGCAGTTGCTTGCGGAGCGAGGCGCTTCCAGCTTTGCTTTGGATTCTTTTTACGTTGCTCCCTTTTTCCTCAAAGTCGACGCTCGTAAATGCAATTATTGCCGATCGCCGCCCGCCCCGGGCATCGAAGTGTGATCGAGGACTGGCAGTGGCTGGCCAAGTTCCCTGATTGGTTGTTTTCCAACTACGCTTTGCCCAGCCTCGAGGCAAATCATCGTGCACAGGGAGAATTAAGAAGGCCGTGTATTCGTGCTGAGGCGAGTAATAATGAGCGCCGAAGGAGAAAAACACGGACTCGAAAGACGCCCAATAGCCGCACGAAGGTCCCGGCGAAGGCGGAAAAAAATGAACGAGAAAAGAAGACAGGAGAAGCGAGCAGATGAGCTCCTTGCTTCTCGAAGCTCGTTCTTATGGTCAGCGCGTGCTTGGAATGACGCTCTTGTGTAGCGAAGTATTAGCGAGCGTGTTTTGCGTCAACAGTGCTGCGCACGTGAATGTTGTAGACAAAGCTAAAACGACGCCTGGCTTGTCTTGTCTACAGTTTCTTCTTTTTTTTTTAAGCGAAGCTTTCTTAGCGAGCATACAGACTTTCCCGACCAAGACTGCTGCTTTATTATTAAAATCTTATGTACTCCGTGGTGCGAAAAATACGGCGTCCGTTCCGCCATTATCATCCAATGGCGTACTAAAACCCACGTGACCACGTGATGACTTCACGTTCCCGGCGCTGGACCTGCTTCGGCTCGCGCTGCGAAATCCCGCGGTGAAGTAAAGTGAGTGAAGGTGTAATAATTAATGTGGATTAAAGTGGATTAAGGCGGATTAGGATTGGCGCATATTAGAAAAAGGTGGATTAAGGTTGGTACAAATTATAGCACGGTGGAGCTTTAATTTAAGCTGATAACTTAGACAAGTCCGCATGTTTTCGCCTTCAAATCACGTAAGGTCATTTAAGCTCAGATTTTTTTTTTTTTTTTTTTTTTTGCCGAATGGACGCGTGCCTCACGTCGAGTAATACGTGCGCCAGCTTTCATTCGTCCATGGACGCAGAAATGAAACGGTGAAAATAATATCAAACTTTGCCTCTGTCTTTCACGACGTATACTTCTCTCAGCACGCGTTGGTCCTCACCATTCTTCGCTCGACAGACATCCCCTTCGTGCTCGTGACATTTTTTTGCGTCGATGTCTCGCACAGTGCGCATTCGCCTGAATCGCTGTTTTCATTTCGACTTAGATTGTGAACGGTATAACGCATAAACGTAAACATTGCATGGGATTACGCACTGCACGGGTGGCAGCATAGGCAATTAATTGCACGCATCGTAACCGCTTCCCACATTATGACTTGCGAGTTGGTTCTGCATAATTATTTTTCCATCCTGCCTGCAATGTGCTAGAAAAGTGATGACAACCTTGACTCTCTTCATTTCTCTTGTTTGTCTGTTTTTCACTTTGTTGTGTAACTCTGCAGTCTGAAGTGAATATATGTGTCTGAAATAGGATCGAATATTCCTTGTTGCCGGTGGCAGCGAAACTCGTCAAAACACGCCGCGTCCTCGCGACAGCGTGCAGAGAGAGATAGAAAGCTCTTTAGTTATAGGGTAAAGTGTCTTACCAGCGTATTGGCAGAGTGCAGACCTTTACACTTGCGTGATATTTACGCTGCAAGTTCTAGAGCATATTGTGCGTGTCGTAAGCGACGCTGGAGAGCTGTACCTCGGACTTCTAACTCTGAAAGTGGAGTTCTCTTAGCGAACTCCATAGCGTTCGCGTTGAACGCTACTCGACGTAGTGTTGCCTGGCGAGGTAATCAACGGAGTCGGGAAGAATACGTTGCGGGGCGAGTCGGTTCAAGTCTAGCAGGTACATATTTGCGCAACGTGGAAGCAAAGACTTAATGGGAGGCAGTAGGAACGAACAGAGTTAGCTAGCTCGCTTGTTTTTTTTTTTCTTACGCCCTCCTACTAAGTCTGTTTCCACGTCGCGCAAATATGTACCTTCTAAGCTGGAGTCCGCGAGGAATCTCCTCAAGAGAAAGGCAGACATTCGTCCTTGTTGGTACGACATACTGCAAGTGAAGCGCAAAATATAAGGACAGTAGCAAGGTACTAATCATATTGTTGTTGTTGTTGTGGCCTGTGATGCGTGTGGCTCCTACCCACGATGGGGGATTGGCCAAGAGATGGGTGGATTATTCGAAATTATTATGGAGCATAAATTTCCTAATAGTTATTGAAATAGCATTGAATAGCGCAGAATTGCCTGTTAAATAACATCATGAAGGTAATATTGAATTGGTAATAATTAACTTAAAAGTAAAAACAAAAATAAAGGAAATTAGCAGGGCATTCGTTTAGATTCCATAAGGAATGTTCGGACAGCGAAGCATGCATCCGTGTGGCTGAATCCCAAAGTGGACGCTCCGAACGAAAGAATTGCAGGTTCTGTCAAGTCCAGGCCAATTCTTCGAAAAGGTATTTCCAACCATCTTTTTCTAAGCGCAGTAAAGCGGCGACAAGATAGAAGAAAGTGGTGTATCGTCTCTTCCTCATTACAAAAAGAACAGAGGGGGGAGGGAACCACCCTTACAAAAATTTTTAGTAACATTTTATAAACCGTCTTTAGACAAATGTTACTAGAACCTATCGACATTCTATAAACCGTCTTTAGACACCGTAACAGCTTCCTAGTAACCTCCTACCGACTATTGGCCACCGATATTGAATTGAAAGTATAGATATAAAATGTCGATAGAATTCTTACCGACTGCTTATTATCTTATGTCGGTAGCAAGTGTCAACTGTGAAGCGACTTTTTATTGACTACCTTTATACATCCTAACAACATGCTAGTAACATCCTGTCGACTATTCGCCACAGACAAATAGTTGACAGGATGTTACTAGGAAGTCGTCAGGATTTATAAAGGTGGTTAATAAAAAGTCGCTTCAGTTTTTAGAAAGTACATAAAAATTTTATTCAGAGGTAATTACTTTTGCAATTATATATTGCAAAAATAAGCTTTAATTATCTCTGAATAAAATCTGTATTTACTTCCTAAAAACTGTGCAGCGACTATTTATTAACCACCTTTATATATCCTAACGACTTGCTAGTAATATCCTGTCAACTATCTGTTTGTGGCGAATAGCGATTGCCAAGTGGCTAGGTGTGACATGCAACAGAAGAAGACAGGTTTACATTTGTGCTTGAACACATCCATTTAATATCCCCGGGCTAGTAATGAGGACGAGTTCTCCAGCTGCCCTGGAAGTAGGCTGAAATGTTGCGTTGTGTAGTCTAGAAAAGAGAAGAAAAAAGGCAATATATTAGTTTTGCTACAGTGACATTGCAACACACCATGCATCTGTTTCTTAAAAAGGAAGTGCACAAGACAAGTTTTCAACCCTGTGAGCTCGAAACATCTCCACCTGTTTTTTGCAAAGTCCTAAAATGCATGAAATGACTGAATTAGTGCATTAGAGCTGGGAGCGTGATGAATGTGCGTAACACCAACAGATGCATGACACATAAGCTCTATCATACCAATTGTCATCTACAAACAAAAGCTGTAAATCAACTTCATGAATCAACTTTAATCAACTTCGATATTCGTATTGTGACCAGTACATGGAAGTTTCATGTGTGAATTATCTTAGCAAGGCAAGGTGCCAGTCAGAACTGTGCTGCAGCTTTGCTTGGGCACAGGTACATAGAAGAGTTGACTTTTGTGTTGCACTTAAGAACCACGAAACGATACAAGCAACATGTAAGCAGTTGAACAGGCATTATGGACGTTCTACAGCAAGATTAGAAAATGCCTTTGCTGTGCAGGCAGACACTGTCAAAGTGAGCTTGTTACTAAACATGTTAGCTTTCCACAAGACAGGATATTATATTATCAGTGCATTCATATGACCAGGGCCTCTATCACAAAAATACATATGCCAACAGTAATGACAATTTTCTAGTTATGGTGGCAAAGCTTGCATTATAATATGCTATTATAATCAGGTTAATAGCTATTTTAGCTGGAAAGAAAGGAGTATACCTTAAGATAGCACTGAAATTGCCATGAAAGGAGTTTTATTGAAAACTGCACAAAGAATATTAAGATGCTTTTTTGTGACACACATACTTAGTGTGGTGTTGACCTTCTTGGAATCCAACGGATCCTTCTGTGGAAGGCATTTGACAGCCGCCCAAAGAAGCACCTCCCCTCAACGTCTTCTATTGAAAAAGGGGCTTTAAGGAGGCCCTCCGCGAAGTGAAAGCCTGAGTTGTTAGCATCCAGGCACAGCCTCTTCAGCAGGTCCTTTTCAACATATACACCGCCACCGATGTCTACCTGTGAAACAATACAAGCACAGATTCATTTTATACACGTATGATCAAGGAATGGTTAGGAAATAGGGTAAGGTTTGCAAAAACAGAAGTAGCTGCTCTTGTTGATTCGGTTTAAAGAACAAAGCAGCCTTACGTACACCATACATGCATTGTACTGAGCTGTGTACTTTTACGTAAGACTAGAAAGTATTGGGAACTTCAATGCGAAAGAAAGACATGCATCTGCCTAGAACTAAGCAAATGTGTGCCACCCGTTGACACAGAGTGAGATCTGGTGCTGTTTTAGCGATTAGCAGACATTGAAAGCTTCAAGCCTCATCGAGTATTGGGCCAAGCTGTGCTCGAGAACTATCAAACAAGATGCAATTGTCTTCACATACAATTCTGACTTCCCTTTGCAGACATGCAGTTTTCAATTTACTGACTGCACTTGGGTGTAAAGATTTTGTCTGACAGAGCGAATAAACCACATACACAAGCAGCATTTTCATAGTTAGCATAGTCTTTAATAGGTACTAATACCTTCAATTTAGAAAGCCCTGTATATCGGGCCTCATCAAACTAATTTCATAAAAGGTTTGTCAAGGTAGAAGCATAGAACTTTATAGTCATTAGAAGACAGGTGAAAGGAGTTAATTATTGCAATTATTACTGAAAATTAAATTTTAGACAGCTCATCCCAATGAGAAATTGATGCAAGCAGTTTGTACATGACATGTCACATAAGCATTTAGATATCAAAAATAGGGATTAGAGAAAACCTTCCCTTAGAGGTTCATTAGTGCAAGCAGCCATGCCCTCCAGGAGACATAACTTCTTTTCCTGTAGGCAGAAAGAGGCTCGAGTATTTTATTGACACATATATGTGCCCATGCATATATGTTATCTCTGTTGTAAACTTTTTTTTCGTGTACATGCAAGATGTGTTTATAACATCTCATTGTGCACAAAATTTGCGTAATAATTTAAAGACCGCGATTTTGTAGCGATGCTATTACTTTTCGCTATTCGTTAGTAGTCTGACCGACGCCCCGGCCCGTGCTACGTACTGCAACTGCCGGCCGTTAGCGGTGGGCGAGAAGAGTGATATAGAATCGCAGTCTTTAAATTATTACGCACTGCCGTAACCTACGATTGCAAGAGCTGACATCTCGTTATTAAGATTTGGTTGGTCTGTGTTTCTTAAGGGCAGGCGTCTGATTGAAATGTCTAGATTAAAAATAAACCTCGTTATTGTAATATCGGCCTATATACGCTCTGTAACATAGAAGACAAATACGCGAACACACTCAAGAACATAAATACACACAGGTTCTCGCGACGCGGACCTCCAAACCGAACTGTATACATACAAAAACCTTCATACAAGCTTCTATCTGCTTAAGCGTCAAACATAGCAATCGTGTGTCAACGCGCGAAGACCACGATACATCGACGTATACATTACAGATGTACTGTACTTGCGGGAATGCCTATATAGCGAATAACTTCTTGCCAGGAAACTACCGAACGAACACCAACTTTCAATGTGTTTTCATAATTGTGTGCCCATTCAGGCATAGCAATCAAGGCGGGTAGCAGAATGCAAGTACGCTGTAACATCAGAGGAAGCTTTCGTGAAATTGCTTGCTAAATGTGCACAGCAACATGGCTAACATACGATAGGAAAGCGCTTTGCTCTAGCTAGTTACACAACGCTCATTACGTAAATCATAAGCTTCAAGAATGCGCGCAAGCGCCAAACTTGCTTACCTTTCAAGACTTGGCAAACGCTCCTTCGTCTAACAGGTACAGAGGCACCGACGTTTCTCTGGCGCAAGCACTGTAGAACTTCCGATGAACTCCAGCTCCACAAAAGCACAACCTTCAACAGTCTTCCATACACTACGATTCGAAGCCCCAGTACCAGACTTTTTCACGAGAGCGCGGGCAGGCAGAGGCAGCTCGGCAGAACAAAGGCAGCTCGGACGGGCGCTGTACTAGGGCACTCACTGTCGACACTGGTGGATCGCTCGAAACACACGGCGAACTAATGGCGTTACACGAGTCCGGAGGGTTCGGGATGGCTACTGCACACGACAAGGAGCACATTTTGTCTAGGCACTTCTTAAATATAACTCAAAGACCACCTAAATGCAAGGAGCATTCACTACAACCAACGTGGTGTGTCGACCAAACAAATACTACTGTAGCGCCACTCTGCGGTTTTTAGAAAAATGTATCTTAAATGAAAAAATTGCGTGTTTTTTCCTAATAACATTTCGTAAGGTCTTTTAATAGATTTGTTAGGTTCAAAAGTTGTATGTGTGCTTTGTGATACGAAGTTTAAGGAAATGTATATATAATAAAAACGAAGCGGATGTTGCCTTCAAGATTCGCAATTGCTTCAGGTGCATGCAGCTTGCAAAAGCACGGCCTTCGAGATCAGATTTTGTCCCTCAAAGGAAGCCGTAGCTGGGAGGCGGACAGGCATTTAGGCCCCAATCGTTGGGTTTACAGTATCTAGGTAGGCTTCCTTATTTATAAAGAATATACAGGGACTTAAGCCGAACCATGAGCGAGCTATACAGACACACGCGGTACGATTCGGTGTCCGATCCGACGTGCGGCGCTGCATGCTCCGGCGATTCGGGGGGGGGGGGGGGGGACACACGTTGCGTGCACATGTGCAATGTGCACATGGCGTGCATCCGAAAGATTGAGCGGCGCGTGAGCTCCGCCCATATCCAGCTCCCCAGCTTGAGTTCATATCCAAGTCGAGAAACGCAATATAAACAGCTCTGCACAACACTGCTTCGCTTTACGCGAACACTGTCGATAAAATTATCGCCCTGCGAGTGACAGAACACTTCACGACGGCGCGTTGTCCACTGACGGCTCCACTAAAGCCAGCGATAGGGCCGGTAGGCATAGCTAGGCGGACGCTGCGGCCGACGGCGCTCGCGATCCAGCCCGAGTTCGTCGAAGAGTGCTTATTTTTGCCAAAACAATTAACACTGTACACATTAGGTCGGTCGTAATTAAATACAATTGGTTTACTCGACGCAGTCGTTGCGAAGGGCAAACGTGCAAGCGAAGCGAGCGGCCTCGCTCAGACGGTCGGTGTGTGATGTCTGCCCGCGAAATGCCCTCGCGTTGCGCCTCCCGATCTCGCCAGTCGTCCGTTCCCGCGCTTCGGCACGGCAAAACACCTCGATTCAGGCTGCCGTTTCGGCGCGTCGGACGCCGGGTCGGACACCGAATCGGACCGTGTGTCTCCCGCTTTGGTTGGCGAACACGAGCCGATCAGCGCGCCGTCCGTGCAGCTCCGTCTGCTTGCAATGGTGCATGGCCTACGGACTTCTTTGACACCTACTGAGCACGAATTCATGATCACCGCTCATATGCACGCTTGCCATGGCGCTAGCTGTTGTGTTTTCGAGAATACGTGCCCTCATGTTGAATTGGTGCGACCATATTTCCTCTTAGCGTCCGGTATTAGAAGCACTTTTTTTCTATGAACATTCTACTATCATCTGTTACTAGGCAGTTGATTAAAAATTAGGAAAACAGTTACTGTGCAAAAAAGCATTTTTTTAAAGCAGCCAGTCTTTGCATATTCATTTATAGTTGAGATTATGTTATCTGTTCATTTCTCACTAAATCATTTTTAACAACTTTCTAGTAACCAGTGTTACTAGAAAGTTGATTGAAAATTGAGGAAATTTACACCTGTGCATAAAACAAGACTGTCTTGCACCAGCCATGTTCACTGAATAATTATAACCTTATTTAATAATATTCATGCATGTTTTGTAACTTGGGTTATGTACTTTAAGAACATAATTATTTTTATTGACTTCCTATTGAATGGTGTTTCTAAAAAGTTAAAATAGTGTGTCTTAACTTTCTAGTAACTTTCTTTTTACATACTGAAGTTAGAAAAAAGGCAACCAACTTTCTTGTGACAAACGTTACTAAAAAGTAAAAGTCAATAGGATGTTACTAAAGTTGATAGGAAGTTGATAAAAGTTCTAAAGAAAGTAAGGAAGCATTTTTGTATGGGCAAACCCGACCTGTGTAAGTAGAAATTCAGCGAGGGTATGCGGCAGCGTAATTTGGTGAGGCAGACCTCCAGCATCTTTGTGTCACAGGATTCGCTATGCCAGGGAAATGCCAGGTGCTTATACTCTGGAGAAGCAGTCAAATGTGGGTTTGATAAGGCTAATCTTATTGATCGCATCCGAAATCTTGTCGCCGTGATCTGTGCTGTCACTGGTAGAATAGGAAGAACAGGGCCGGATAGTGATGCATTTGCCAGTGAATCAGCAGTTTCATTAAAAAACAAACCTTTATGCCCTGGCACCCAAATCAAATGAACACATCGCACATGGGCAGGAACTAGTAAGCGGAATAGTTTTAGCATGGGTGACTCATTAGTAGCGGTAAGGCAAGAGCATACTGAAAGGGAGTCAGTCAGAATGGCAGCCGTTGTAATAATTGGGTCTAATTTACGTAAAGCTAGGGTTACGGCTAACAACTCGGCCAGAAAAATAGGCACAAAATCAGGCAACCTTAAAGAAAAAGACCAGTCGAGCGCAGGACAAAATATTCCAATGCCAGCTTTTTCCTCGCACTGTGAGGCATCTGTTGCAATGATAACGTTTGTTTCTAGGCTGCTCAGGTGGTCTTGCAACATGGCGTTTAAAATGCCGTAAGGGAGGAGTTTCGCGTGGTTTGGGAAAATGTCATCAAACCTGATCTCTGGGTAATTTGAATGCGTATTATCATGAAGCACCTCGCGAATGTGCACATTTAGTGGTTCAAGTAATGTTTGCACAAATATAATCTGTGGTCTATGAAACCTGGGCCAATGAATAGGAAAAAATAATTCTGGATTAGAGAGGAAAATAATTTGAAGGCGGTTTAATGGGGATTCATATAGCCTTAGGAAAGTCTGAACTGTCAGAAGGCGAAATCGGTATATTATGGGTGGGATTCTTGCCTCCAGGTATAATACGGCATTCGAAACGAATTTTGGGAGGCCTAAGCACAGACGTAGCGCCTCTCGTTCCAACAAAACTAGCGGCCGAAGCTTGTATGCTGGAACACCTGAGAATAAAACGCATCCAAATTCTAACACCGGACGAACATACATCTTATACACCATCAAGAGGAATTTTCTTCGCATACCTGTTCTTCGGTTGCTCAACTTGCGCAAAATGCCCATTGAACGAGCTCCTTTTGTCGCAATATATTCAATATGCGGCCGCCAGTTAAGATTTCCGTTGTAAATCACTCCAAGGTATTTTAGTGATTCTACTTGTGGGATATCTTCGAGATGATAGTTAAGCGATATGTATACAGGGTCTTTAACGGGAAAAACAAGGATAGCACACTTATTAGCATTCAGGTTTAAGTGTAAGCTATCCAGCCAGCCTTCCAGTTCCCTTAGATACGACTGCAGTATTTCGTAAAGAGAGTATATGTCGCTAGCCATACCAAAAAAGGCAATGTCATCAGCATAAACGTATGTACTGACAGCTGGGTGAACGGGGATTCTGCTCAGTAAAATATTAAATAATACTGGTGAAAGTACCGATCCCTGAGGCACACCTCTTGTTTGCTTATATTTACTGGAAGAATAGCCGCTTCGAAAACAATAGAACTCCCGGTCTTTTAAAAATTCATGCACCCATGCTACTATATAGCCTGGAAAGCAATGGCTCTGTAACCGATTCGTTAAAATTGTATGTTCAATGCTGTCATAGGCTTTGCATATATCTAAGGTAACTAGAGCCGCGTATTGTTTTGCCTGTCTGGCGATGTTAATGCGACTTTCAAGGTCTACATGCGCGTGCCATATTGAATAGCCAGATCGAAATCCAATTTGACACGGACTCAACAATCGATTGTCGTCAATAAACTGTAAAATATGTCCGAGAAGCACTCTTTCAATAAGTTTCACTATGTTTGATGTCAACGCAATTGGTCTGATGTTGTCGATAGTATACCCTGCCCCTGGTTTTTTAATTAACGGAATAATTTTGGCGATCTTCCATTCTTGTGGAATCCATGCGTTACTAACAGAGTAGTTTAGCAACTTCAGAAGCTCACGTGGAGCTTCTTGAAAGAAAATCCTTAACATTGCTATTGTTATGCCGTCCGGGCCAGGCGCTGTAGTTGGCAACTGTAACATAACCTTTGCTACTTCCGAATAGGATATCTCCTTGTAGCCTGAGAATGCAGGAGAAAAAGCAGAAGTTTGAAGACGCGTTGCGAATCGACTCTCCAGTCCTTTAGCTAGTAGTTATAAGGACTCCTGCATTTCCTGTGAGGTATATACGACTGAGTCTACATTAATGCCCATTGGGAGTTTGTTTCTAAAACGAAGGTAATTAAATAAAGCACGTTTGTTTTTGGAATTAGATAGATAATTAAAATGGTTTTTATCGTACTCATCTTTTGCATGTTTAATAGTACGTTTGAAGGTTGCCGAAATAAATTGATAATCTTTTCAATTTTGTGGGCTCTGATTATGTAGAAGTTTTTTCCAAGCAGCTTCCCTTCTTCTATAAACTCGTGTGCATTCGCTGTTCCACCAGGGACTAGATGAGGAACGCTTAGCTGTCTGAATTACAAATTCGGACTTTTGTCGGGACGTCTGTAATGCTGAGCAAACATTCAAGCCAATTTCTTCGTCATTATTATTATTTAGTGATGCAATGGTGGACCGCAAGCAGTCTTTAAATTTTTTGCAATTAACAAATATTCTGCCTTGTCGTTCAACTGATGTTAAAGGGCATGCAATTTCAAAGTATACCGGGAGATGATCACTGTTTGTACAGAAATAAATCGTTGTCCAAGATGTCACAGTGACACTTGTGCTAGAAAACGTCAAATCTAACACTGAGCGAGATTGTCCGCGGACAAATGTAGGTCCACTGCTATTAAGGCATGAAAGGTTTTTATCTATGGTCCAGTTCCACAGACGCGTCCCACCTGAATCTGTTTTGTAACCCCAAGACACGTGATGCGAGTTGAAGTCACCAGTAAGAATGACTTCATTTTTGCAGCTGGCAAGCGCACTATCCAATTGATATGTACTGTGTACGCCCGTAGGGAAATAAGCATTTATAATTGAGAATGTACGGTAGCCTGGGATACTAAGGTGCACTGCCAAAATTTCACATTCCGAAGACATTAACTTGAAAGCTATTTTCGCCTTATGGCAGAATTTAGATGACAACAAAATCATTAAGCCACCTCCTTGTGTAAGGCGATCTAATCGAAAAGATCGAAAATCTTTAAAATGAAAATTTTTCTCAGGAGTAAGCCAGGTTTCTTGTAAGATTATGACGTCAGGATTAAGATGAGCTGTTAAGCAATATAAGTCCGTTGAAGCAGAAAACAGGGAACGACAGTTCCACTGTAGCACTTTTAAAGAAGCTATGGTGATGATCTAACTGATATAGTTACTTCAGCGACTACCGTCGCAATGAACTTTCTTGGATGCCAGAATGAGAAATTGGATTACCCTTTTTGTTTTTGGTATATGGACAAGAAGCAGTTACTGGAGACCCAGTTCGTTTTTGCGGCCTGGTATCATGACCTGTTTCCATGTCGACCTGCGAGTCTGACTGACGCGAAGAACAAGGATCGGATCCAAGAAATGTTGGATCCGATGTGGTACTCGGCACCAGGACTGAACTGGCTACCTGTTCTGCAGCACAAGCAATTGATTTTGTGATTGGAGTTGCAGCTGTTTGCAATAGCTGTGTCATCTGCGCAGTAAACACTTGGGAAAGACAGTCGGTAACACTTGTGACAATATGCTGCATAGCCTTTGTCATTGCTTTTTCTACGGCTGATTCAATGAGCTTCGATAAGTTGTCTTCCTGTAAAATAGATTGCCTCGCAGTGACGCCAGCGTATCCAAAGGCTCTTTCCTTGACGACTGCAATAGCTTCTTGCCGCGAACATCGTCGCCTGTCAATTACCTCGAGTACCTGTATTTCGTTAGCTCTAGCCGAGCAGTTTGCATAGTCAGCCGCATGGTTCCCTTCACATAAGCAGCAAGTTTCGGCTTCAGCTGTGCACTCATTGGGAGAATGATCGGCCCCACAGGCGCGACAGCGTCCATTTGATTTGCAGCCTCCTGCACTATGGCCAAAACGCCAACAGTTCCGACACTGAAGTGGACGGGAAGCGAGAGGTTCCACTCTAAAAATAAGCGGCCACACTTTCAGTTCAGAAGGGCAGGACAGGCCAGCAAACGTAGCGATAACTGATTCTGTGGCCACTTTTTCTCCATTTACCAGTCGGTTACACCGGTATACAGCTATGACGCCAGCATCAGACAGTTTCTCCAGAGTATCAGTTGGGCTCAATCGAGAGTCTACGCCCCGGACAATGCCTTTAGTGCATGTTAGATGAGGAGGAATAAACGCACTCACCGGGACAGATGCGAAAGTCTTACACTTTAGGAGGTCTGCGACACAGGTCGAATCTGATGACCTACAGACTATCCCACCTCTTCCAAATTGTCGGACATCGCTTATCATCTGGAAATGACGCGTCATGGCCTGGAGCTCGGCCTGAACAGCTTGTGGGTTGTTCAGCCGGATGAATCCACCGTTCGAGGGCACCAGCGCGACAGGGATGCTGCTAACACCGCTGCGGAAGAAAGATTGCAAAGGCAAATCATCAGGGGAAAGGGAGGCTGACCAAGGGCTAGGCCCTTGCCCAGGAGAGTTTTTAGACATCAGCGTTGTTTCAATCACGGATGAGTCCTACAAAAATAAGATCAGTAAGATAACAAGGTGAAATCCACCTAAAACTCAGCCAAACCACCAAGAAAGTTCCAGCTTGGGCACACCGGGGCGGAGATCGAACGCCGAGCCGGAGTGATCTAATCATATGCTTGACTTGTATCCTTCTATCTCTGTTTCTTCTTTTTTTTTTCACTTCATTTGCAGAATCTGTTCGTGCGGAAGAAATACCGGCGTTCACTCGAAGCGCGTTCGTGAGGCGCGGTGGACCAAGTTGCCACTTAGTGTCGCAACTGAACCTGGACAAGTTGACCTATTGTTTGCCAACAGAGAAAAATAAAACATCTGTGCAACATTGTGGTCGTCGTCGTCGTCGTGATCATCATCATCATCATCATCATCATCATTGATAAAAATTTTCATCAACAGCAAGCTGAAAAGTCAGTAAATATTTTTCTACTACCACTATATTATGTTTATTAAAAAAACACGGAGACTGTATGGAAGGCTATAATCGTTGTGGAGCGCCTTTATTGTGTTCGTGCAGACACAGTCTTTTCATATTCTCTTCAGTGCATATTTTCTACTTTTTCACTACCGTGCATTAGGCGGCGCCCAAAACCTGACGTCTATGACGTGTTTCGGAGCTCCCGCAGTCGTTTCCGCTGCATGCAACCAGCACGAACATAGCCTTTAAGATTCGCATTTTTAATCCTGGGGGCGCGGGTTTGGACGCCACTTGTAGTAAACTGTGCTGGTCTCGGAGGCAGTGTACTCCGCGGTCGTGTGGATCATTTGAGTCGCGTGGTGAGAGTGTCGGCGCCGTGCTTATTTGCCAGCCAGACAAGTGATCGCTTCGCCGCAAAGCGCGTTGCAGAAGATCGACACTTTTATAAGGTTTACCTCACCGCTTCTCGCAATACGTAGCCTTCAGATGGATTCCAAACTGTGCGTGGGATCTGCATATATATATTTTATTTTCTGCTTATGCCAAACATATTGCTACTGCTACGTGAACCTTATTTACATGTGCACACGTCTTGTATCGTAGTTTTCATCTTCGCTGTGTTATCATTAGCTTTCTCCCACTTTCCCCATGGCGAATACGAAGCCATATAGCTTGACGCCTAAGTTCAATTTCCCGGGTTTCTTTCCAACTACGCACACTGCCTCAAAAATAGCACGGCATATACGTAGTCGTTGATCAACTGCCCCACAAAAATTTATATAGCGTGTATATAGACTGTATGTCAAGTGCCCATACTCCGCAGTACATGACGCGGTCTGTATGGTGCACATCCTTATAAACGGTCAAGAGAAGTTCTCCTTAGATTCGCTAAAGACATTGCACGCTATGTCCATGAATGCGGATAGCTTATAGACGTCATTTATTTATTAATGTAACCTTTATATGGTATAATGGTCGAGATTAAATCGCGCGCCCACAAATCTGTTCCGGCGAGGAGGCACGACCGAACAGGCGGCGGAAGCTTTCCCCAAGCATCAAAACCCTTTTGAAGTCAAAATTAATCCGGAATCCTCCACTATACAGATGCCTCATACTTGTATCGTGGGTTGGGAGCGTAAAACCCCGGAATTTAAATTAAATGAGTTTGTAAGTTCGTGCGGGCGTAGCTTCCCCGCCGACGCACGTTTCTGTCAAGAAAGCGCTTACGTGACAACAACAGACCACCCGCGGGGAATGTCGCGCACCGTTCTGTCCTCTTGCGTCTGCGTGCCGAGGAAAAGGGGGAAAAAAAAGAACGCGCTCTTCTGGCCGTCGCGCAGACCCATCAGGGCAAAAAGGGCTCGGCAAGAGGAGGAAGAAAAAGAATGCGCAACGTCGTGGACCGCGACACGCAAAGTCTCGGAGCGGCATTCCCACAGTGCACCACTAATATACACGGCGAGGTTGCGAAGGAAGCGTGCGAGCAGTAAACTGCCGGTACAATGGTTGCTCCCGCTCGTTCCACGCTTTATCGCTCGGGCCGTAGACGAGTCCGTTATGCGAAAGCTCCGTGCTGAGGAATGCTAACGAAGAGCGACTCGTCGCCGTGGCTTGCACGCTTGTAGACTTTCCACGGCGGCGTCTATTGCAGGCCGTTTCGGGCCCCGATAGGTTGTGAATCGCCTATCTGTGTGGCTGTGGCGAGAAACTGTTCTAATGTTTTCATGGCGGAACGCGTTAGAGTTACACAGTGGAACCGAGATACCGAAAAAGAAGAGGAAAATGCGAGGAAGTCAACCGGACGAGCGCCCGGTTTGCTACCCCAGACTAGGGCAAGGAAAGGGGGCATAGAAAGAGGAAGAGAGGAAGAGAGTGAAATGAAAGCCCTCAATACAGTGTTGTGGTATATAGTTCGACGATAGATTGCCCTATGCGGCCGTCTGGAGTCCACCAGTCAGCGCAGTGCTAATAGTAATAATAGAGAAGGGTTGCAGATGGGCTAGAGGCTGTTCGTAGTACTTCGTGCTATAAAACCTCAAACACTCACAATAAAGTCATCGCCTAAAACTCCGTCCTGCCTTTCTTCGCCCGAAAGCGCGTGCTCATTTCGTTTTCATATAGCCGGGCGCGCCTGGCATTGTTGTGCCGAAGTGGCCCGTATCGTCGCGTCTTTGCTTTCCAAACGAAGCAATGTTGCGCCGCTTGATTGCGCCGTTAAGCTTCACGGGCGACTTAAAGAGAGCGATAGCGACCTGGAAACCATTAGCGTTATCTCTGTGGTGCCTGGCCCCATACAGTCACGTAGGCACTCGCATACCACACGCAGCGGTAGCCCTAGCTCTACAGTGGCCGTGTCGTCGCCCAGCTGAGCTCGAGGTCGCAGCGGCCGTACTTAGACAGGGGCGAACTGCGAAAAACGGTCGTGTAATTTTCTTTTGTTGTCCATTATAGGAACCCCAGGTAGTCAAAATTATTCCTGAGTATCTCACTACGACGTGCCTCATAAACATATCGCAGTTCTGGCTCGTAAACAGCCAGTTTTTTTTTTCTTTTTCACTCGCGTACCAGTTATAGGCTGCGTGCAAGACAAATGCTCGCTAACGATGAGCTATATTTCCATCTTGTTCTCGCGCTAGTTCTGTTTTTACTCGTAACGGTAAATAAACTGCCAGGGGCACGCCTGCGAGTTTTTGCCGTTTTTCTGTCGGAAACACATTTTCACGGAATATGTGCAAATCCAAATTTAGGAATCCCATCGTTCGTGAGAACGGCTTATTGTTGGTGAGCCGCTTTCACCGATAATAATAGCTCGCCATTGTACTTGGCTAGCACGCGTTCTTACGAACCACTCTAGCGTACACGTAGTCGTTTGAAATATGTCGCAGGTGGTAGATTGGGGAGAGCGGGTCGCTTTCATTCGGCAAACCGACAAACAGGAGTGATTGCACTTGTAACCTGGCTAACGTTCCTTTTTTGTTCGGGGCGCTGTACACATTTAACGCCACGCAACCGTTCGTGCCAACATCAAGTGAAATCGAGTTTCTTTCACGACTTATTCTGTTAGTATTGCGCTCTAAGAGCGAAGACTAAAGTGCGTGTAGCTTAGCTTCCCCGTTGACAGGACAGCGACAGAGGTACTTGAGGACAAGCAGCCAGCGGCACGTTTACTTCCGGTCTTTCCGTTCTGCCCGCGCCATGTCGCGTTCTCGATGAATGAGCGTCAGGCCCCGGCCGACCTCTCTGCCTTTTCCCATCATTAAGCTCCCCTTGGTTGCCTCGCTGTTGTTTCTATTAGCGTTGCTTTTACTCCCGTGAATCGCCAGTGGCGTATATTCGGCAACCGAGGTGCATGCGGAGATAATACGTCCAGCGAGCTCTTTAACGGCTGCGCGATACACGCGAACCTGGTACCCTATTTAACTCGCGTAGATGGGCGTGTTTGCGCTCGCATCAGCACTGCGCTCAGTCTGATCAAGAAAGGCGCGAGGTCATCTTCTAAAGTCCACGACCCCTGATTTCACCCGGGCACACGCGAAGGTATGCGGGACAGCTGCCGCGCGTTTAGTTGCGTAAACGCCAGACTGGCTTGCTCGGTGGCGTCGCAAGTACAATGACTGACCTCTCGACAAAGCGAACATATTTTTGCTATACTTCTGTCACATAGGCAAGGAATAAAGTTCGTAGCAAGAACGGAATTCACAATGACGTTATCCCGCCATAGCGAATGGATGCTCCCAGCTGCAACATTCTTGTGTTGGACACGTACACACGCGTATCATGCGTCCGCATCGAGGGGTGCGTATACAGTGAGCGGGTACCCGCAGGGGTCGGCCAGTCTCGCTCGACGCAACACTCGCGTTCGAAAGAGGAGAAAGAGAGATTACAAACATGAACGGAAACGTTGGGTTAGGGCTTTTATGCGTTGCCCTCTGCATAAAACCGCGCGCTATCACTTCTGCAAGAACGTCGCGGCTTCCGCCATCCTTGCGCTGCGGCTCGACGAGCGCGTCGCAGCGCATCGAGTCCAAGGGTGTGCCACTGGTCACTGGGTCAGTGAACCCGTGCCGACCATTCCGTTGGACGGAGGCGCGTCTTATCAACCGCGCGTCCGTGGCACTCCCCGTCTCTCTTTCGCCCTCTTGTCAGGAAAAAAACGGAACTCGCCCGCGCCAAGGGCACAGACCCACTTCGTCGTCGTTCTCGCGGCGGCTCGTCCCTTGAGCATCGCTCGATGATACCGTAATAATATGTATACTTCTACTTTTCTTGTGGAGAACAAAGGTAACTGTGGAATCTTTGTAGATACTTCCCAAGATATTCACGTATGCTTCCTTTACTCCTTGATTACGTAATGCCTCTATGACTGCTGATATGTTTACTGAATCAATTGCCTTTTTATAATTTATGAAAGCCATATAGAGAGGCTTATTGTACTCTGCGGATTTCTCGATAACCTGATTAATGACATGCATGTGATTCATTGTAGAGTATCCCTTCCTGTAGCCATGCTGTTCTCTTGGTTGATTAAAGTCCAGTGTTGCCCTTTTTCTATCGGAGATTATTTTGGTAAATATTTTATATGATACTGGGAGTAAGCTAATGGGCCTATAACTTTTCAGTTCTTTAACGTCTCCCTTTTTGTGGATTAGTATAATGTTTGCATTCTCCCAGTTTTCTGGGGCCCTTGTAGTCGATGTACACTTCGTATACAGAGCCGCCAGTTTCCCTAACATTATGTCTCTTCCATCTTTGATTAAATCGAATGTTATTCCATCCTCTCCTGCCGCTTGTTTGTTTTGTTGTCATGTTTTGCAAGGCCCTTCTGACCTCATCTCTAGTTATAGGAGGAGTTTCTATATACTGCATTATTGTTTCGAATAGAAAACTCCTGAGTCATCTGGGTGCTGTACAGGTCAGTATAGAATTCTTCCGCTGCTTTTATTATACCTTTGAGATTGCTGATGACGAGAGGATAATTCGTGTTCTGGTGAGGAAGTGTCCTTGTTCAGCTTAGTGGGCCTTCTTAATTTGGTTGTACCTGGATTAGTATAGCCCCACTCGCTCTCGGCATCTTTAGCCCGTGTCAGGCGTCACTCCAAGCCTGCAGGTGTTTATTTTCTATTGTATTTCTATATCTAGTCTATTTGGAATATATGGAAATAGAACACGAGTACAAGGCGCAACTCACACAACATTAATATACTACGATATGTGACATAGTGACGCAATGGTCAAAAAGCGGAAGCCTTAAATTGTAGCCAACGTTTTGACAAGGGTATATATACTTGTCTTTGTCAGGGCGACAGTTGTTCTGGCGAAGGCAAGTCCCCTTGTCGAAACGTTGGTTGTGCAGCCTGAGGCTTCCCTTGTTCGTCCTCTGCTCATCATCTCAATTCTCCGTCTTTCTTAAGATGTAGAATAGTGCGTCAAGGTCATATCTTACAGCAGACCTGTGGATATGTAAGTGATATTGGGGTGAAATTATGGTAGGAAATAGCTGTCGTTAAGTGACACTTCATCTTAATTTTCTGTAGCGCATTCAGTGACGCCGCCAGTCCAATTGGCGACCCTCGAATGGCGTTGTCTGGTAGCGGTGTAATTCGAAAATTGCCGAAAGACTCAGATTTCGGTAACCGTCTCGGGGCGATTGCGACTTCCGGCATAAGGCCAACGCACGTACGTATAGCACGGGAATAGCATACTGGGTTTTAGCTGAACGTGCATGAGCACGATTCGTTCCGTACTTAAAATTAGCTTGTGCCCCTAATTAAAGCCAAGCGTGTTAGCGAGCTGAGCAGTCACCTACTGAAAAACAATTCCTAATAATAAAATGGTTTGTCGATTCGCGCCCCTATAATCTTCGAGATGTCAAACGAATATCGGCGTCACGGGCATTATGCGCGTCGGAATTTCTGTGCATCTTCACTGCATTTCTTCGCAGTCCCTGAATGCTTTGCTGAAGTGTTCCTCGATGGAAACCCACGTCGTCCTGGAGAAAACGCTGAACCCATGTTGAATCGTCTCTGCAGCACCGAACTACGCGAGAAGCTTCACTTGTCAAATTGTCTTACGCGCGTGCACTGCAATGACTTTCGACTGATGCTGTTGTTGCATGCACCACTTCATGCAATGAACGAAGGCTGGGTTAATATTGTTCCGCTAATATTGTTCGTCTTTAAGAAGTAGGTTCCTCTACGAAACTTTTTCGGGCGCACTGTATTTCCCACAAGGAAGTTCATTTTTGCCCTCAACGTTCCTTTCGGCAAGTACGTATATTGTCGTGAGCATTAAGTTTCGGATTGTATCACGTAAACATAAAACATGAGGTATCCACATGTCCAGTGAAGAGTTGTGACTGAAAAGTTACTGTTACCGTTTGGATAAATGAACACCGTATTGTTTGCAAGAAGCAGTTTCCCTTGCCTAGATCCACGAGGCAGTCATTAGTCGCGGAAGCATTGAGAACGCCGGCGACGGGTCAACAGAGGTACGAGCTGGAAAGAGGCGCTGCCAGGCTTTCGTTCCATTTTTGAATAAAAACCAACTCTCGGCTTAAGACAGGTATGAAAAGAATTATGGTCTCGGGAAATAGGATGGGGTAGGGGAGTCGCAAGAAGCGGTTTGAAAATACCGCCCGCGATGAAACAGTCGGCCTCGTAAAAGATTCCCACTCCCTCGTTCCTTTCTCTTAATTTTCCTGTTCCACGAGAAAAACGCGCGAACGCCGTGCTCCACCAAGGTGTAACGTATGTACGTTCGCCAACGCTGCGGGCAGTTGCCGCCCCGCCCATGACGCCACCGGCCTACGTCATCATTCAGTTCAGGGTCGCAAGGACGCTGGAATGCTCGCGGCCCTCCCGCGCCCGCGCCCACAAGCCACTGCACCGCGTCAGCTGCACCGGCGAGGCTTCCCCGCAAAACGCGCACAGGGTCGTCGACTTAGTAGCCCGAGCACGTGCCGTGACCCTCCCAGATCATGCTGCGACGACGCTCCGCTTTTGTTGATCACAAAGTGAACACGGATCGGAAGTGCAGCTATCTCTGCTGGGAGACCTGAAGAACGGACAAGTAAATGAAAGAGGGACCCGCCGTGTAGTGGCGTAGAGTGGCTACAGCGTTTGCGCTGCTCAGCCTGCGAGGTCCGGCCGCGGCGGCCGCATTTCGATGGGGGCGAAATGCAGAAACGCCCGTGCGACGCGCATTGGGCTCGCATTAAAGAACCCCAGGTGGTCAAGGCTAATCCGGAGTCCGCCACTACGGCGTGTCTCAAGATCAAATTGGCACGTAAAACCCCAAAATGTAATTTTAATGCAAGCACAGAAGAAAGTGAAACAGCAACGTCTTGGAATTTAATTCCCGCAGAATTTCGGTTTCTGTTTCATATTGCACTTTGCTCACACTCACAAAAGGGTCGTCTTCCACTTTGTGTAGTTGCTGCTTTAAGCCACTTGTATAGCCCCCATCGGTGTGGAACTGGGGACGTCACAAACGCAAGTCCTTGTAACGCTCGGTTAGCGAGGCTCGACCGTGCGCACCGGAGTCTGACACGGTCGGTCCGTAGCAATTAGCACCGCGGATGATCGGCCCGGCCCCCGCTAACTGATGTGGCGCACAGCGGAGGCAATGCTTTTATTAGGTCAATGTTGGGCAGGCACGGCGTATGGCTTTTGCTCACGCCCGTAGGCGGTCAAGGGATATGTGGAGTGAGTCCCTGCGGAGGCGGGTTCAATACAGCAAGGATTTATAGCTCTAGCTCTTCGGTCGAGTCTGCGGGGCTCTCGCTTAAGTGGCTCCATTGAACGTCGTTGCTTGGGCATTCGATAGAAATAAGAACCTCATTAGAGGCGCGCGCAGCACGAGTGATGCGGATATAGGTTGTTTTAAAGCACGTACTTTTCCGCTAGCAACGTTTTCCTTGTTAAAAGGAGAGACTGAGATGATATAGATTGTAGTTTATGTATGCCGTTTCTGACATTCTTAGGTTCAAATAGAACAGTTCGACCTCTGTCCCCAATTTCCGATCACACATCGGCCTCCTTTTGATCATTAACGTTAACAGTATTCACTTGCCCTAAAACGGCAGCTATCAAAGTCATTTATTGAGACCTTATTCTTCGGACTACTGGAAACCTGGGCTTGTTGGTACAGTACGTTACGGAAACAAAACAGCGCGCAAGCCACAACGGGGACCGGAGAAATGCGACACCGCGGCACCACGCACCTGCGAGAGCGCCGCGCTGCCCTCTTTCTTCGGTCCCCGTTGTTGCTTGTGCGCTATTTTGTTTTCGTGATTATCCTTACGACTCTCGCGCACCGCCCCAGAAGAATTAGTCGGAGCTGAAAAACCCGCGCTATAAGTGGTGACTACTTACTGTATGCCCGTATAGTTATGACAACAGCTATTACAGCAAAATATTAGTAAAACAGGTGTGTAGCATGGAGCCAAAGTGACAATAACAAAGCCCTGGCATACTTGTGCGACCCTGCGTGCAGCGTCGGAGCCTATCTGCCAGTGAAACCGAGCTGGGGTATACGATAGGCACTGCGGCTGTGGCACACTTCCTTCGATATGCGGGAGGGAATTTTCGGTAAGAAATGTTGCTGCTCTGCGCGGAACTTTTTCGCGAGCATTCTTGCAGCCTCTTCACCGCTTCCGCGCTGTCGTGCGCCGCTTTGAGCCACAGCTGTGGCGCCGACGGTGTTGAACGCGCTCCCAGATTAACATAACATCTCTAAACTTTTGTATGTAATCGCACCCGACGTCCCCTCCGAATTGCATGGCGGTAGGTGCTGTGGATCTCTCAGTGAATTCTATTCGAGATATAGCAGGGTCGTTTTGGAACGGGCGTTCTCCACCACTGTCTAGTTGCAATAACATCTCAACTATAAAAGTAAAAATTTGACGCTTTGGAATCTTTACGCGTATCATTTGCTCGCAGATATATGTTTAGAGCACGAACGTAGAATGCGTACTGAATCCTATACATGAACTTGAACTTTACTTTATCAGCGCATGCAATCAGCGCATGCAGGTAGGAAAGACAAAGAAAGAAGCAGAAAGCTCGCTTTCGTGCATAGCGTTCGCCGCCAGCGTTTCCAGAAAAACATTAGGGTTACATAAGCTGCAGTTGCCAGGAAGTGTCGGAAGCAGCCAGGGATCTTTGAATGCGATCGCTTTCCACTCTTAAAGGCGAAGCTTCCTCCGAATGTTTGCATTTTGTTGTTTGATTACTTTGTTACTTTGTTCGCGTCGGCATTATGTACAGTACGATGAGCGCTAAAGCCACGCGTTTGCTGCTTCACAAGAAGGAGACGGTGGCGAACTGCTGTGCCAAATCTTCAGGCATGACGAGTGCGCGTCTCCGGCCAGACTGCCGCAGCATGTAGTGGAAAGAGCGGTCCCAGCGCGAGGCGCGAACGTATGTTGCGATGTAGCGGGCACGTTTGCGAGAGAGTCTTGTTACTTTTTTTTTTTTCCTTCACGCATCCACATTTCTTCATGCGATCCTGATCGATGTGGGCTAACTCGTGAAAATACCTTGTGAGAAACGTTGAGTTGTTGATATGTTCCTTGTCATTGCGCAACTTGTTTTATTTGTTTGTTTATTTTTGCACGTCGTTTAACAGTGTTCTTTTGACAGCCGCACCATTTTCAGACCACAGCACCTTCGAATCACTTTTCTAAAGTACCTCTTCTAGGTTTCACGTTTCTTGCTACGAAGAGTAATACTAGAATACATTGTAGTTCTGCTTGCTCGTAATAGCCATTATTGCGGGAAGGAAAAATATAGAGAGCACCCATCAGCCAGGGGCAGAGAGCGCGACGCGGCAGCGAGCTGTTTTCTAAGAACGGAGACGCGTTCCCGCAATCGGCCGCTAAGAAGCTGAAAAGGAAACGCGTGGAGGCGAGGTCACGGGGAAAGGTGAGAGAGAGGATTCTGGAGTTGAGGTGGTAGCAGTCCGAAGAAGGTTGTTTACACAACAGCACGTGTTTTGGTTTCGGCACCCTATTTCATCGCCGAATATAGACGAAAAGAAAAAAAAAAGAAAGTAAGAAAAACAAAGAAAGAAGACTTAATCGAGGAGCACGACTTTGCTGGGGTGCCCTTTCGAGAACAGCGGCAACAGCGACGCCATTCCATGCAGCGCCGAGTGACCCGCCGCTCGTCTCCTGACATTTCCAGGACATTGGAGAGGCTTGCGAATTAGCTCTTCTAAAGTAGCTGCTCTCGAAGGGATGCGTTTGAGCCGTTTCTTGCGAGGCTCACGTGCGAGAGCGTGCGCGCGCGGCTATTTTGGGGTATCTCTTCTCTATCTGGGGGTCACGATCCTTCTGGGAAGAGAAGACCGGGATGAGGTTCCGATCCTCCCACCACTTGTGTCGCGCTTCTCTGCCGAAGCGCTCCTTGTGCTGCGTTCCGTGACGGCAGGTGCTTCCGAAACCGTGCCGAATCCTTTTCGTCGGGGATGCTCGCGGAGTGGGCCGCAGCGTGGGCGCATCTCCGAGGCTTCCGTCGGTCTCTTCGACTTGTTCTTTTCTTTTCTTTTGTCGTTTTACTTGTTCAGAACCTGGAGCTCGAGGCACTTCGAGATTTCTTTGAAATACAATTTTAGCAGAATCCGATCGATGGACTGTAGCTCACATTTTTGCACGCCGCCGCTCCTCGGTGGCAGTCGTCAAGCGCTCAGATATCAGCGAGGTAGCTTCTACCTAGATGCGATTACCTGCGAGGAAAGAAAAGACGGACTTGCGTCAGCAGAAAGGCAAGGATGGTAGGATGGTACAACAGGACAGTACAACGGAAGGCATATAATCAAAACGTGTGTAAAAGGAAATATGGGGATCGTGCAAGCCAGCTACATACAAAGCAAGAACGAATGAACTAACGACTGCCAACCCTGTGCTATAGCCTCGTTATTTGCTGATGATTCAAAGTAAGCGTTCTTATACAGAGTCTGAAACTTATTTAACTATAAACATCGTGTTGGTGAAAAAAAATGGCTACGGCTTACCTCAGTTAACCTTGGATATGCAACACGATAGCTTAGTTTAGCATGGTTAACTCTTGGTTTCACTTGGTTAACCTTTGATTTAGCTGTAATTATTATACTTAGGTATACAATCATCATTAAGCCTGACATGACGGCTGTGCCTAGGTAGGTGGCTAGGCATGACATTGATTAGGCTTGGGTAGACCCGCATCGCTCGACGGTGCGATGCCTTTTGTGCCACAGGGAAATCGCAAGTGTCAGACATGCAGATAGACACCGCGAACATACTCAGCATCGAATCACAAACGGACACGGTGGCTACATTAATCTCGACGGTGCGACGCCTGTTGCATTCCGGGCCCTCTACAGTGAAGCAGCTCGCCGGGCGATATGCGCGGGATGGTCAGACGCCGCTTGGCGACGACGGCTCAAAACTCAAAGAACGTGCCTCGCTCTCATCCATGGCCAAGCTCGCACTGACTCTTCGAACGCGGCTCTCCTCTTAGCCAGGCGCGTGGCGAGTCACGTGGTCAGGCGGCGACCCAGCTGCCGAGAGCGCATGTTCCAAGCTGGCGGCGACGGGGGCGGGGAGCTCGGCGCGGCGAGAGTCACGTGATGCGTTGCCAAGTCTACGGCGCAGCTGCGGTCAAATGAAGGTCAAATTGCTGACGACGGTCAAACTGGGCTCGACGCGGTTATTAAAGCTTTCGCTTTTACAAAATATTCGCGCAGACATCACGCACTGCCATATCGGTTGAGGAGTCAGCCAAGCAAACGGGAGCCGCGCTGCTGATTTCAGGGACGAACGCGTCCCCCAAGCCGCCATGACGACCTTGCAGAGAAAGTGGCAGTTTTATTCAGCATTAAAGCGTGTTCAATCACAAGGCACGACTTGTCTCAACTTGTAGAAACGTACCACAGTGCCACCTTACGATGAGGCGCGTGCTTTATGGCGCCTATTCAGGTATACGTCTGTGGGATATATATATATATATATATATATATATATATATATATATATATATATATATATATATATATATATATATATCCTTTCTCTCCTTCTCCTCTTCTCCTCTCTCAAAAATATTTTTCTTCTTTCTTTCTTTATTCAGTAAAGAAAGAAAGGAAGTAGATAGATAGATAGATAGATAGATAGATAGATAGATAGATAGATAGATAGATAGCTTTATTTCAAAAAGAAAATGAGAGAAAGAGAGAGTCTCTCTCTTTCTCTCTCTTCCCGACATGCCCTTTCGCAGCGGGGGAGAAGTCTGTCTGTCTGTCTCTTCTCTCTCTCTCTCATTGAGAGAAAGAGCGAAAGGGTATATATATATATATATATATATATATATATATATATATATATATATATATATATATATATATATATATATATATGTGTGTGTGTGTGTGTGTGTGTGTGTGTGTGTGTGTGTGTGTGTGTGTGTGTGTGTGTGTGTGTGTGTGCGCGTGTGTGTGTGTGTTTGTGTGTGTTTGTGTGTGTGTGTGTGTGTGGCCCACAGACGTATACCTCATGGAACTTCGTTTTTCATCAACGTTTCGCACTGGTGCGCCTCACCTTTCTTCAAAGGTGCGCATGTATAAGCTAGCGCATAGGAATTTATAGATTACAGTATCTTTAAACTGCTTATACGCTGCAAATACAGATTAATAATCGATCAGTGAATCAGTCAATCAACCAATTTTATTAACCTGTTCAGGAACGACCTGCTCGTCCTGGTACTGGCCCACGTAAGGATTAGTAAACACACACACACACACACACACACACACACACACACACACACACACACACACACACACACACATATATATATATATATATATATATATATATGTGCTGAGCTCAGTTTTGCTTGCCTCGTCATATATGACGAGGGCATGATTCTGGGTTAGGCGCACTTCGAAAAGAAACTTCACCCACACACACACACACACACACACACACACACACACACACACACATATATATATATATATATATATATATATATATATATATGTGTGTGTGTGTGTGTGTGTGTGTGTGTGTGTGTGTGTGTGTGGGTGAAGTTTCTTTTCGAAGTGCGCCTAACCCAGAATCATGCCCTCGTCATATATGACGAGGCAAGCAAAACTGAGCTCAGTAACGCAAGATCAGCGCTGCACCCGCAAGTTTCGTACAGTCGGGCAGACAACGCATAGACGCCATCTGATGACATGCGCCTCTTCGTTAAAGAACGTTCGGTTATTGATCCCGTTAGACCCGAGCGGTTGACGCCCCACCCTCTACGGCAGAAGCTGCGAGGCGGTTTGGACTTGTAGCGCGCGCGCACTCGTTGGCCGAATGAAATGCCACACCTTAGGCGCATAAAGCTAAACTATTCGCTCTAACTCGGACGTCCGCCCGGGCTGCACTGATCCGTAGCATCTCCAAGTTGTGGGTTGCGGTGAAGGGTTGCCTTCACGAGTGCTTCTCGGTGGCGCTAATTGAGACGGCAGAGGGTGCTGCATGTGGGCTATGCGACTGCAAAGAAAACATCGTGCACTTATTGAACCAATGTCCTAGATTTGATGGACAAAGAGAGTCAACGTTTAGTACGCTGCGTCGTGTAGAATATCGTCTACTATTCGTGCTGACGTTACTGGAATACAGTCCCCAATCATCACCTTCCCAGAAGGCTTTGTCCTATGCTTTTTGAAAACGACTGGCTTGTATGAGCGTCTTTGATATGGCCTGCGTACTCATTCACCGTCATTATTCTCTTCTGTTTATCTTCTTTCTATTCCCCTGTTCGCCCACACCGGAGGCTTTTCGGGTTAACATTTTTACCTTCTATTTCTTTTTTCCCCTTTGTTTAACGCCGACATGTGTCTTTGTTTTTCTGTTCAAAGTTATTAACATTAAAATAAATAGAGGAGTTGTCACTGTTTGTTGGCGACGGATATATGTATGTACATTCCCGCATATACGGTATCTATTACCCAGAGCGAAAGCCCACCATACCAGTACTTTTTCGAGATACCGCATCTCAGAGGCGTACAAAAATATCGATGTGTCACTTACAAATTTGTCTTATTTTTGAATGCCCCTAGTAGCGCATGTGTGACTGTCCCTGCTCTTTCCAAAAATTCGCATCTCACAAAGCATAACTCACACCAGCATGCGAAGACGTGCACGATTAAATGTGTACCGTCTTTATTCTTAAAATCATTAAGCTCGCATTCCGCTGGAGAGACTTTCTTGAACACTTCGCTGACCTGTTCGTTCCCTTCCTTGGTGAAATATTCGCTTTCAATTGTTACCAGCAAGAGCTTTAGAGAGAAAAGAAAAAAATTACGGGATTTTACGTGCCAAAACCACTTTTTCATTATGAGGCACGCCGTAGTGAAGGGCTCCGGAAACTTCGACCACCTGGGGTTCTTTAACGTGCATCTAAATCTAAGTACACGGGTGTTTTCGCATTTCGCCCCCATCGAAATGCGGCTGCCGTGGCCGGAGAGAAAAGAGGTTCTACTTACGAATGACAGGCAGTTTTCCAGAATTTGGGCTGGGAAAGCCGAATTCACAAATGTTTTTGTTAGTAAGAACCGTTTGCCATTGGCCGGACGCATTCGTTAATAATATACCAAGCATGATGATTGCCTGGCCTGTTCTCTTATGAGCAGTTATAGCGAAGAACCTGAGAATTCGGCCATAGAACATTGGGCTTCTTTGCATGGTAGGTCCCGGCAGGCGGGGGGGGGGGGGGGAATAGGAGGTGTTTTGGGAGAGGCAAAAATACTGCAGCTGCAAGCACATTGATCTCGATTACCTTTTAATCTAATATGGAACAATAATGTGCCGTGGGCGCTTCATAATATGAGGCAGTAATCACAATGACGCTCTTGTGCCAAAATAGTTCGTAAGCTGCAGATGTCAACCATTTGTGATGTCGGATACTGCGTGTCCGACAAGTAAGCGCTGTGCGATGAATGCCTGATGGTATAACTAACTAACTAACTAACTAACTAACTAACTAACTAACTAACTAACTAACTAACTAACTAACTAACTAACTAACTAACTAACTAACTAACTAACTAACTAACTAACTAACTAACTAACTAACTAACTAACTAACTAACCGACCGACCGACCGACCGACCGACTGACTGACTGACAGACTTGAATGCCTGACGATTTAACTAACTAAACTAACCAACGGATGAAGTCGAGAGTACGACGGAAGCCATCTGGTCGGGATGATGCATACTTAAAGAGAAGAGGTCCTAACACCAACCAAAGTGGTTGAAAAAATATATTTACGTTTCGGCTCCCCCACGGGAGCCTTCTTCGCAATGAAACAAGCGTCAGAGCTGGCGCCATTTTTTTATGTGCGGCTTAAAACATGAGTAAGGTACTTGGCATACATTGACGGCAGATTGCCTTTGTTTCGATCAACCGTGCGCGCGGTGGTTTGTATCCTCAACTCAAGATAAAGACGCGAAGAATTATTTCGTTCCTTGGCAATCACGCTAAATTTTTCCCGAGGTGTTGCTTTTAATTAAACTAGCCAACCAAGCAACTAAATAGTTTTTCTTTAATTTTACTGTGTCGCTCAAATAAGTTATGATGTAATAGCTTCACAAGGGGGGAGGGGGCGCAAGAAATGATAAATAAAGAGGAAACAAAGATATATGCAAATCAACTCGCTCTTCGCCGTGCACTCGTGTTGAGCGCGAGAACATCCCCCGCCAGGGAGCGGCGGCGGAATCTGTGCCCCGAGAGCTCGTTTTTCTTTGTAGCCGTCCAAAAATAGCGGCGCCGTTAGAAACTCCTTTAAGTGGGAGTTGAAAGGCTGTCTACGCTTTCCTCGCTTCGAACGGGGCGCCCAGCAACTGATCTGCCACTAAAACGAGATACAAGAACCTTAAAGCTTCGCGAGCGACGAGCGAGGACCCCGTGCGAAGTATATTTGAAAAAGTAATGGAGGAAATAAAAGGAAAGATTCGAGATTATGAAAGCGTGTGGTGAACGGAGCATCAAGACAGATAGCGGAGAAATAGAAACGGTGTTTTTCCGCGGGTGGTTTAATCGGCTCGCGATCATGGCCCCGAATACGAAATCGAGAGCGAGCGGAAATCCGCAGCGACGCCCGGCGCCCCGACGACGCCTCGCGAACGCACGTGACACCCATCGGCGCCGAGAGCATGGCGTCGTGCGGGGACGTTCTGTGTCTGCGGCCGGGGCGAGGTGGTGTTAGGCACAACGGTGCGTGCCTGTAGACGCAGCGCGCTCGCCATTCGTCTCTCCGGGCGGTTCGCGCCGCGAGCCCGAACGGCCTGCCTGACCTTGTCCGTTCCGCAAGGGTTGTTGTCGCACGTTTAAGACCCGGTCTTGTTCAGGCAGCCACCCGTTGTATTTCGCGGCGGCTTCGTAAAAAGTGATTCTTACTTCTGAGTTATCAGAAAACCCGTCAAAAGTTTCTGGCCGTAAAATGTCAACTGTGTGGTTTCTCTTGGGGCGTAAAGCAGACGGAAGAGCTTCCGCCATGGCATTCTGTTGTGAAAATTGTTGTTGCTGCATCGCTATAACTTGAAGAATTGTTGAGTACTCGTCATATGACGCTGCACGACCGAACGGTCGTCCGAGTACCAGCTGGTCTGACAGGTCCGCTGGGATATTCACCGTCGCCGAATCTCGTTCAACAAGTTCTTCGGGCGACACAGAAGCTCGATCCAGACCATGATCCAGGAGCTCACCCGTTGCTGTGTCTACAGGGAGGTCGACAGGAGAGTCAGCCTGGACTTGGTAGCCTTTGCATACCACTCGATCGTTGTACATCTCCACGAAGAAAGTCACCCACATCTTCGTTCACTTGTCGGCTGCGCCAAGATATGTAATGAGCCCGAACGTATCATATCGATCAAACAAACGGCATGTCGTCATTTCTAACTTCTTTATTCTTCTCCTCTATCCCACGGCTCCCCCCGATGTTCTCCAACTTCTCTTTCGGCACGCTTCAACAGTGGCAAAAGCGCTGACTACGTTGGCTGCCGGATTTTTGCGTGGCCCACGCTGTGTGCGCATATTTTTGTTTGAGATACCGCCCTTCGCGTATCTAAAGCCAACGTGAAATTTCCTTTCCGGAAGCACGGCATGTTTTTCTCTTTATTCCATGATTGGTCTTTTGTCTGCACCGACTTACTTTGTTTCATTTCCGCTAGAGCATGGCTGCCTGGAAAGCTTTGTACCATGGGCGTGAAGTAAAAAGAGAGACCGCCTTCACGAGACCAGAAAATTGGACTCTTTAGAGCTTGCATGATTGGAAACCTAAGCCTGGAATGTGTGTAAGATTAGGATTGAGGATTGGCGCGGTAGAAGACAAAGGTAATGTTCAGTAGACTGTTTAGAGACCGAGAATTCGTGATTGGTTGTCCGCCTCTCGAATCTGGCCAAGAGTACGTTTATATAGGTCAATTACTGACAGGGTTCCCTGACGATGAGAAGGAGATTTGCATAAAAATAAGAGTGCGCAAGGGGGGGGGGAGGGGACGCGCATGTACGGCAGACATTGCCAAGTCATGATCGGCAGCTTATTGCTATAGATTGAAAAGAAAAGGGCTACAATCATTGCATTCTGCATGTACTAACATGTGGGGCAGAAACATGGAGCCCCAGAAGGGAGCTTGAGAAGAAGCTAAGGACCACGTCACGACCGATGGAAGGAAAAAATATTAGGCGTAACTTTAGCGGCATGTAAACTGCGGTGTGGATTAGAGGGCAAAGGGGGGTCGCCGATATTCTCGCTGACACTAAACGAGACAGATTTCTGGCACCTGGGCAGGCCATGTAATGCATATGGTAGATAACCGCCGGACCACTAGAGTTGCAAAATGGGTGTCATGGGAAGAAAAGCGGAGTCGAGGACGGCAGAAAATTAGGTGGCGTAATGAAATTAGGAAATTCGCAGGTATGACATGGGGTCAACTATCGCAAAACCGGGGTAATTGGAGATTGCTAGAAGAGGCCTTCGTCTTAGAGTGAACTTAAAGATGATGATGATGATGGCTCGCAATAATTAAAGTCGAATAATACGAATTCGGTGGGAATGAGTAGGTGCATAAGACAGCTGTATTATGTACGTGGGCAGGCTCTTAATTCTTCAATCGCCAGTTGTATTATGCATGTGGGAAGCCTGTTCTTCAGTAGATTAAAAAAAAAAAAAGATGGGCTACACTTATGACATAACGTGTTTTGCTTTGTAAATGGCAATCAAAATTTGTGGTGACGCAATTTTATTACTGGAGCACGTAGAAAGTGGTTGCGCACTGACCGTTTGCGTATACGATATACGCTTCCCGTTTTCCACATCCTGAATTTGGTTTTTGCGCATGCACGCTAAAACTGTGTCTCCATGCATTTTCGTTCAAAAGTTGTTTCATCCGCAGGTAGCCAGACGCGTGCACACGACGGCCGCTGCTAACTGTGCGCGGCGCTATGGAAGTAACTAGGACACTTCTGTCCCGGACACACAGGCGCACCGGTGAGTACAAACGCCCAGCGCGCTGTAATAGCCCTCACATTGCCGATTGGTACAGGCTGCCTGGTCACCGGCGTGTCATTATAACTAGGTTTGTCGCGCTGCGGCAAGCGAGAGATCTCAAGAGAAACCCCTTTCTGCCCCGAGGCGGCCTTCGGCACATTTTCTTATCGCGGCGACCCGTACGTCTCGCCACCACCGCGAGAGCCTCTCTCTCTCTCCTCTCTCTCTCTCTTCACATTTTCTTTCTTTCTTTCTTTCTTTTCCCCTCGTTCGCCTCCACTCGAACTTCCTTTGTCCTCCTCTTGCCTTTCCGCGAGCGCACGTCGTCGCAAAGCTCCAGCGATCCATGTGCTGGAGTGCAGCTCGGTGTAGGCGAGCGAGCGCTTTTCCGGCGGACGACGCGCTTTGCCGGCCGGCCTTGTCTGCCGCGTAGAGAGCCCCGATAACGGAGCGCAATACGTCGAATGCGACGGCGGCACTCGAGGCGGCTGTGGGCTAAGCGAGGAGAATATTACAAAAATAGATCATCCATGTAGCAGTTACCATGTAGGCTTGGTGTCACGCTTCGAATACTTCCTAATCCTTCGAATCTGCCTAATCCCACCCTCAGTAAGCCACAGTTTTGTTGACTGAGTGAACCTATTTCTTGTACCCAGCCAAATACTGTGAGGTGGACGCTTGAAAGGACGTGTGCTTGCGTGAGTGTGTGTGTGTGTGTTATACTAATTCTTACGCGGGCCAGTACCAGGACGAGCAGGTCGTTCCTGAACAATTAATAAAATTCGTTTATTGGCTGACTCACTGATTGATTGATTGATCGAATATTAACCTGTATTTGCAGGGTATAAGCAGTTTATAGACAGTGTAATCTATAAATTCCTATGGACTAGCTTATCCATGCGAACCTTTGAAGAAAGGTGAGGCGCACCAGTGCGAAACGTTGATGAAAAACGCACTTCCAGGAGATACG